>NC_138244.1:23883442-23990942 GCF_964197995.2 Scardinius erythrophthalmus | reverse complement strand
TAGTATAAAATATTTGCTGTAGCCTAATAACAAAAGATGAAATCAATTTAACTTGTCGATGGCCAGATAAAGTCTCTGCCCAAAGCACTGGAACCCAGTCCACTGAATAAGCTCCACCAAGCTCCACCGCTTTGACAGTGTTTTAGTGCCGCTGTCTGTTGGTGATTTCGGTGAGTCTGTGATTTCTTTATATCACTGTGAAGACTTTTCAAATGGCGCGACACTCGCAAACACATCTGTAATTGTGCTTTGTTCGGCTTACAGGTTGTTCTTTATTTTGTTCAGCTGTTTCTCTACTAATTTGTGCTTTCACCGTCATGCATTCATCATACTTTTCTCTGTGCTGTTTCAGGTGCTGATATAAATTTGTCGTGTTGCCACGTGATGTAGCAACTTAAATTTAACAAATTCTGCACAGTACACCTCTCTCTGCTCAGTGTCGGTTATCTTATAGCCAAAATATTGCCATATAACAGAGGTAGAATTTTTTTCATCTGATTTTTTCATCATTCCATCTGTTCGGCATCAACTTCACCTGTTCTCCGCGCTGCACAACGGAAAAAGTCACGATGTGACCATACGTGCTAGTCACGCTGGTCTCTTCAGAAGACTTGGATTTGGATTAGACCACTTGACTGTTTATTTTTTGATGCCTTTGACATTTTTTGTATCTTTTTAAGTTTTAGAGGAATAGACTTTAAATGGAGGGACAGAAATCTCTCAGGTTTCATAAAAAAAAAAAAAAAAAAAACTTTTGTGTTTGGAAGTTGAACGAAAATTTTATTGGTTTGAAAAGACATGAGGGTGAGTACATGAATCAACCCAACCAAAACTGGTAAAGATCCTTGCTAGCAGGTTATTTAACCCAACGAAACGCATCTTATATGAATATAATGAACTCAACGGTTGCTGAAGAATGCAACTAAACCTAAAGAATTCACAACGTTTTATTACAATAGTGTTCTCGTTATAATGTCATGTATATGACAGTCCCTATTAGGGCTGAACGATTAATCGCAATAAAACCGCACGTGATTTGGCAAAGGCAGCGATTATTTTATGCGCCGCTTGTCAGTGGAGTGCGGCTGTTTGGTAGTAAATACTGCCCCATTTGAGCGCCAGAGGGTGCCTCAAGCAGACATGCCAAATATTCCCTGCCGCAGAAGTACAATAATGCGCATCATTCCAGGAAATCCCTATAGCTGTAGCTGAATAAACAGGAGATTGAAACGCTTTGATTAAACATGACTTATAAATACACAACTGCCTCACCTCATCTCACAGAAGGAGGAGCTCAGCTGTTGTTATGTAGTGAGTTTGGAGTAAATGCATGTTATTAAATGTTTGTTTAGTGTCAAATTTCTGTTGTTGGACAAGAGGTTCATAAATGCTTTTCATGTTTTGGAAAGATGTTTGATGCGTGTTGCTTTTTCAAATGCACGTTATAAGTGACTCAAACTCACAGTGCTTTCAGATGGAGCAGCGTTTACAGAGCCGTACATCAATGACAAGCTGTGCATAAAAAATAATTGCAGCCTTTGCGATTTTAAAATCGTGATAAGCCATCTCGATTTAAGTGCGATTACATGGAAAGTGCGATTAATCGTACAGCCCTAGTCCCAATCATAGTTATTTATGTGTATTGCTGTTTGAGCTGCGCTTGCTAAAGCGAAAGATGATCACCGGTACAATGAAACGCTTTACTGCATTCATTAACTCAACCAAACGCATCCTATATGAGATTAATCATATATACATATCTAATTCACAAAATAAACATATTACAACTTACAATAGCACAAAATGCTAGGAATGCTCAAGCGAACTTGACTGTGCTTGTCATGAAGGCTTGACTCTGTAGATGCCCTCTTTCCGCCACAATGTGCTCGTCGCACTAAAATACTGGTGAACAAGAATTCACAACATTTACAGTCGTGTTCTCATAATGTTATGAAGCGTATTATGACAGATTTGTGATGCACATGTTGCACTTAACTGTATCTTCCTTTTTGAAGTGATTCTAATCATATCAAGCAATTCAAAACCATCATGATGAACAGCTCGCATCTGAAGTTTTTCAGTTGAAGTAAATAATCCATTATCTATCCGCTTTAATATATTGGTCTAATTTTCTTATCGGATCGGTAATAACATTAAGAATGACCATTTATCGGTCCGATATCGATATGTGGTCGATATATTGTGCAATGCATCCCTAATTTATATAGTGCTTTTTACAATACTGATTGTTTCAAAGCAGCTTTACAGTGATAACCGGAAAATAATGCAACAAAGATTGTTTTGACTGGACAGCAGATCTACAGGGTGGGCCATTTATATGGATACACCGTAATAACATGGGAATGGTTGGTGATATTAAAGTCCTGTTTGTGGCACATTAGTATATGTGAGGGGGCAAACCCATCTTGAGGAGTTTGCCCCCTCACATATACTAATGTGCCACAAACAGGACTTTAATATCACCAACCATTCCCATGTTATTACGGTGTATCCATATAAATGGCCCACCCTGTTCAATCAAGTCATTGTCCAGTTTAAGTTCAGCATTGATTAATTTCCGTTGTAAAAATCATTAGTTATCTCTAGAAAACAGTGACATCATCGTCCAGCTCAGTTCAGTTCTCATACAATGTTATCAAAGCAGGTAGATCAAAAATATTAAAGGGTACATAACACACACAGTTTTTGCCAATCTCATGTTAATCTTGAGCACCTATAGAGTAGCAGGGCTCAAATTTTGGTGCGGATATTGCGGCTAATTTTAATGATTCCCGCAGGTCTCACACTTATAATGCGGGAAATTCACGATATGGGTCCATTTTGGAATTTAAATTAGTTTAGTAACAGTAATATGTTTATTTAATAACCAGTATTATAACAGTTGTGATAACTGAAAAACTTTAGTTTTGTCATTTAAAAAAAAAAAAAAAAAAAAGTTAAATTAAAAAGTGTCACAAAAAGCTTAGAATGGCTCTTCCTTCTGCTATTAAAGTCTCTGTCACTATAATTGTCATTTCAGTTATTGTGGCAATTATAGTGACACTGAAGCGTGTCAACAATGCTTAATGACTAAACAAAACTTAAAACATATACCATGAAAGCAAAAACTGTTACAACTTATGTAACAAATGTAACTTAGTTTTCTCAAACTCTTTTAAACACCTATTATTTAAGAATGTGGTTTTGGAATGTGCACCAAACAAAGTAATTGCATCACTTTACGTTGAAATAATTTAAAACGATTACATCTTCAGATTTTTATGCAGAAACAACAATTGATCTACGTGCTCAGGGTTAAGAGCACTCCTCTTTGCTGTCATATCTCCAGCAGTGGAGAACAGCCTCTCTGCTGCTACACTTGTGTCAGGGATGCAGAGGGTACATCCTGACAAGTTATACAGTGTCAGAGGTGATTGTTGTGTTTTGGGAGAGGAAAATGTCCTCGAGAGCACAAGAGTCCACATTCTTCCTCTGGCAGGGTGGAAGAAAATCAGAGCCATCTACGTTTAAGATTAGTGAGCCAGCTTTACAAAGCTGATGATAGGTGCCAATGAGCCTTTTGTCAAAGTACCTTATGCTTCTCATGCAGGACATGGCGGGCGATTGTACTTTTCCTAAAAAATATTGTGATGCTCCGAGAAGACTGGAAACTGTCTGTAACTTCAGAGCCCATTCAAACAGTGAGCAAAGCATCTCACATAACTAATTTGGCTACTTCTGCAGCTATTGTCATGTTAGATGCATTATAAGTCACAAGTACTGGATCTTTGTCTTTTATTCCCCATTCGTGCATCACATCACATCATTTAGCAAATATGCCATGTTTGCTCCGGTGTGATTGTCTAACATCACTCTAGTCTGCAGAACGCGCGAGACAAGTTCCTATTGTGGAGATATGTAGTGGCAGGTTATCGTAACATCTGATTGGGTTGCTCTCGAAGTCCGAGCATCGCAGAGAGTGACAGCAGAACGTCTCGCTTAACTTCATCATACAACTGGGGAATTACCGTTTCTGTTAAAAACTGACGTGTTGGTATTGTGTAGCGTGGCTCACACTCATGAAGCAATTGCCTGAAGCCGTTATACTCAACAACGCTGTATGGCCATAAATCCTGACATATGAAGCACATTAATGCATTTGTATTATTTTGAGAGCGCTGAGATGTGGGTGGGAGTTTTGGTTTAAAGGCATCAGGTAACGTTGGCTGCTTTTGAGATGACAGGTGTGTGCTACTACCTGCTGCGACCAGGCCTGGCTGGTCTGGATGATGTCTTGCCATATGCAGAGAGAGGTTCATCGTGTTGCCGGAGTACTTAACTACTGTTTTGCAGTTCTTGCATATCGCATGACTCATGTCTAATGTCTGACTCTCGAGCCTCTCAGATTTCGCTCCCCTAGTGACATAGGAAGGTGATCTTATTATATTATTACCGCCCCTTAATCTGCACATTTCCACCCACGGTGTTGCCATTTAGAGGAGAGGAAGAGTTGTTGTTGCTGTTTTTTCATGTTCAGCTAAAACAGTGCTGAACTTTATTACAAAAAATAAAAAAAACTGTACCGGACCATAAAAAATGTGCTAAATATATGAATATGAATATATAAGATGAGAAGTTCTACAGAACAAATTTTACAGAAAGTAATTTAAACATCAAATTATTAGTTCAATTGTTTTTCTTTAGCTATAACCTAGAAACATGTATGCAAATTTCATAGGGAACGCTTTGCAAATCCTATTTGTAAACAAGGATGTATTATCTATCTTACATGAACTATATGGATTATGCAATATACATTTTTACAGTATTTATTCATGTTTGAGCAATACAATTGTACCTTGATCATTCATGTTTGTTCATTATTTCAACAATTACTAATACATTTTTAAATTAAGTTTTAATGTTTATTTTATTTGTTAACCTTAGTTAATGCACTCTATGAATTAACATGAATGATGAACTAACAGAAAAAACAAATCAGAAACGCATTCGATTTCAGATCTTTTTTTATCATCACTGCAATACATATTTTGTATTTATTAATTCTACAGCATTTATAAATACAAAATATGTATTGCAGTGATGATAAAAAAAGATCCGAAATCGAATGCGTTTCTGATTTTTTTTTCTGTCAGCTGCATGAACATATCAATTTGCTTTCTTGCGTCAATAGCTTTAAATATGCAACTTCACTGGCTAATGAATGCACAAAATTGACCAGCTGTATATAAACTACTGCAAATAGAGACATTAAACATTTGGGTTGGACTTGTATTTTTGCTTTTGACACAAGATGATGCTTGCATTCAGTGTAGGCAAATGTCAGCCGTGAAACGACTGAATGCCTGTGGACCGGGCCTAAACGAATCAAATTAAATCAAGAATTGGAATCAATTCGATTTGTGAAATCTGTGTCAATGCCCAGCCCTAGTCTTTGTTTTATTACAATATTCAACCACTGCCAATAACACGCTGTAAATACAAAACAGACACAATGGGAGTAGATGTAAATAGTGTTGTAATTTATAATTTGAATTAATCACTGCAGCAATAATTGTAATCTGATATTTTTCAACTGTTTGTGCAGCCCTATATTGTAATGATGTAAATGATGTTATACATGCATGGATAATATTATACATGCATGTTTTCTACCCTGATGTAACGCTATTCTAACAATGTTACATTGTTAAATGAATTTGTGCAAGTTTATGAAAATGAAATTCTCTACAGGGGGATGTACAGTATCTCTACATTTATTTTATACAGTCCCGATATCACTGACTTCCTCTGTTAACATAAATAAATACATTTGTTTATCCTTTTAGTATTTATACATTAGGATGTCTCCTGTCTTCCAGGTCCACTTCAGGTGACACTGTTCAGTTTGTCGAGCAGTCGCTGGACACTAATCTTCTGAATAATGCTGTCAGCTTGCGTATCCCACACTGCCTCTTGCAGCCTGGAGGAGTTTATATACAAGAGACCCTTAACAACGTCCTCATTCTGATCGTCACCAGCCAATCAGTCCATCGCCTGGTTCTTCCGCACCCCACTCGCATGTACCACAGTGTAAGTGACAGGATCTTTACTCTGCTTTCATAGGCCTTTCTCACTGCTACTAAATCAACATGTTTTTTTCCCCTCAGATGTAGCTATATTTTGAACTTAGCATGTCCAGTATTGCTGTTATCAATGTTCCTTTTTCAATTTTATGAGGATACAATTCGTAATTATCAGCATTCCAACAAGTCCTGGACAACCTGTAATTATGCATGCAGTTTTCCATAGAATAAGTCAGGAGTCTTAAATGTTTTTCAGGGCAAGGACCCCTTAGGGCCGTGGCCGCCGTTCGCATATCGCGTCTTATGCATGCTCAAGTTCGTTATTTCAAATGTAGGCACAGGGGGCGTTCTTTACTGAATACATCTCAACTTTTCAGAATGCTGCAAGCGCACCACAGGTCATGTGACAAAAACCAACAGATCAGCTTCAGCTTTTCCGTAACAACATTGAAAGCTCGGCCGAACAGCTGATCATAGCTGTACAGGGCAGGTTTTTATTTCTCATCACTATAAATATATCTAGTAGTAAATCTGATGCAAGGACTAGAAATCAATTAATCTTTTGCTGATACTTCCTCGTCATCTTGGAGAGCGCAGTTTATGGTTGCATAGCAACAACAGACACCACGGGAGCGCAAGCACTTGTAGAAAGGAGGAGAAAGCGGCACGGGTAGCACTTTCCATGCATTTTTAAACATATGTGAACGGGTCCTTAGCCAATAGATATGGAGCAGAGACCCCTGATACATATTGTCAAAAAGAGCTACATATTAAAGGGTCATGAAACCCTAAAACATTTCTTGAGATGTTAACAGATATGTACAAGATGCAAATCAATGGAAACAACAAAAACACTCATGTTTATTATTTAGAGAAAAGTGGCTTCTTTTTCTGAGCCATTTCATTCTTCCGGTTTAAAAAGCAAAGTTGATTCTCTGTATTATTCATGAGAATAAAATTTAATGCAATCACTGCGATGTATTATGCATGAGATCGCATTACAGCGGAGAAATCAAATGTCACACAAGATAGCAACAACAACTGGAGTTAACAACAACAGGGTCAACTGGAGTTTCCTGTTTTCCACTTTGGGGCGGTTTGGTTTCGGGGAATCGTTCATTAATTGGGTTAAACTTCTTTACACTTCACCTTCAGCCACAGTAATTACCAATGGTCTAACATCACAGTTTCATTCTACACCGGGGAACTAGACAGGGATGCCCACTCTCCCCCTTTCTATTTACCATCTTCATTGAACCTATAACAGCCGCCATCCGTCAGAACACCCGCATCAAGGGAGTTCAGACTCTAACTATGGATCATAAAATCAGCCTCTATGCCGACGACATTCTTCTCTTTCTTCAAGACCACACAGCATCAGTGCAAGAAACCATTAAACTCATTGACACATTCTCCAACATTTCGGAATACTCAATCAATTGGAATAAGTCAGCAATTCTCCCTTTACACTCGAATAACTGGGATGTGTCAGCCCACTCTTCACCTATCCCACTTTGCACTAACTATATCACATATTTAGGGTATAAAGGTCTCCACCATAGAGCCCTGCACGGGCCTCAAATCTAGGCCCAAGCCCGGCCCTGGCCCGAGATGCTCAGGCCCTAGCCTGACCTGTGTCCGACAGCACATCAGAATTATCAGCCCGAGTCCGACCCGAGCCCGTTTTTTTTTTTTTTTTAACAGTGGCAGCCTACCCTATTTGCAGCCATTAAAATATGTCCGTTTTGTTAGTTATGTTTCTTTTCTTTTAATTTCTTTATTAAGTTAATTTAGACAAATGTTTGGAGCATTTTAAAAAAGAAAAAAAAAAAGACGACCAAGCAAGCCGAGCCAACAGCAAGTAAAACATGTTTGATCAATTTAGCCTCTCAAATCAACGCTAATACTTTACTTGGCTACAATAAAATTCATAGATATAAAACACTTCAAGCATATCACACAGACAGTTAGTTTAATGTTTATTTATTAAACCACAGTGAGTAAAAAAATTTTAAATACTGAGGCAGGCTCAAGCTGCTCGCAACAGCGCTCGCAAACGAAATGAGCAATAGCCAATCTAAACAAATTAAATTCAATAAATCAAAAACAAAATTGTTGGTTATCTTACCTCAAAAATGCACCACAGAACATGGCCATTCTTTTTTACAGTAGTTTCCAACAGTTAAACGAAAATAGTCCAATCAAACGAAAAACATCAGTAGCCTACGCTAGTTTCCAACAGTTAAACAAAAATAAAGTTCAATCAAACGAAAAGGTAGAACAGTCTCTTACAGAGCATCGGAGAAAAAGAATAGCATCCACAGTGGAAGATTTTAACCCAGTCCTCTCTTGTATCACTCTGCGATTTTTCTCTTAATATTCTCCATTATTTGCACATGAGGTGAATCGTGGGTTGCGCTGACGGGAAACCTTCTGTGTGTGTGTGTGCGTGCGTGAGACTGTCATGTCAATCATATGTCAGTGTAATTATAAGATTATGAAAGTTATGAGGTTATTAAATGTCTTTCTATGTTTGTTTTTCTATCGTCAACGTCAATTTCTCATATTTTTTTAATTAATGTCTAAAAATATAAAAAGGATAACCCAAAAAAGGCCCGAGGCCCGGCCCGCATGTGAACTATGACGTGAAAATTGGCCCGAGGCCCGGCCCTAGGGGCGTAAAAAAGTCGGGGCCTATCGGGCTCGGGCTGAAATGCAGGGCTTTACTCCACCAGGCTGTCAGACTTATTCAGTCTAAATTTTTCCCCACTGCTCAACTCAATAGATGATGACCTACAGCGCTGGATGAACCTCCCTCTATCCATCATGGGCAGGATATCAGTCGTTAAAATGACAATATTACCAAAAATAAATTATTTATTTTCAATGATTCCGACTCAGCCCACCCCACTCTGGTTTAAGTCACTCGACTCATCAATTACTAAATTCTACTGGAAAAAGTAAGACACCAAGAATCAAACTGACCACTCTACAAAAACCTAAAGTACTGGGAGGATTAGAGGCTCCACACTTCCAGCACTATGCCCTGGCGAACCAGCTTAAATACATCTACAAATCGTTACATCCCACCCCCTCGGACAACACCTGGCTAGACTTAGAACAAACCATCTGCAAGGATATTCAGATCTCAGACCTCCCTTTCTGCAGTCAGTCAGTCAAAATACACCCATCCTTCAAAGCACCAACTAGGGCTGCACGATATGAGGAAAAGCTGCGATGTGCGATAAGATTGTTTAATATTGCGATGACGATATGACTTGCGATAAATATTCAAATGTGAACGTTAGCTATGCTGTTCCCATGTCTTAGTGCTTTAATAGGTTCTTTGTGTGATAGGTCAAACGTTTATTACCTGCCTGGTTCAGATTACACGATTTTAGCGCGATTTTGGCACGATCCGTTTGACGTATGGGTGTCGTGGGGATTCGTAAACGACAACGGGCGTTGGTTGGGACGCAAGATTCGATCGTTTCATCTCGTATAGTGTGTCATAGTGGGCGACAACCTACGTCGCGTCTGCGATGCTTCACGACAGAAAGACTAGCATGTTTAATTTTTTAACGGTCCTCCATGACAGGTTGAGTATGTGAGCGAGAGTGAGTGAGCGAGCGCGAGCAACTGTGTGTGTGTGTGTGTGTGTGTGTGTGTGTGTGTGTGTGAGTGAGCAAGCGCGAGTGCGTGTGTGTGTACGAGTGAATGTTTGCGAGTGAATGTGTGAGTGTGACGGCACGCGGATGACTGATCGGAAAGCAACGTGTAGTCTGACATGTTTCTTGTCCACAACACGACAAGATTTTAGGAGTCAAAAACGTGGCCTAATCTGACTCCGTGACTATCATAACAGACACAAAAATCTTGTAATCTGAACCAGGCATTATTCATCGTGTCAGGCTGTCTGTTGCGATGTGTTCATCGCGCGAGTTCATATCGGGATGACGATGAAAATTCGATGTATCGTTCAGCCCTAGCACCAACAATATCATCCATTCTGACAGCCTGGTGGAAATCCACTATATCACTGGTTCACCTGTAGCACCATCAATTCGCACCCTGATTTGGAATAACCCTGACTTCACTGCCAACAAAAAAACACTTAACTTTCGCACATGGGCATCACTCAACTCCACCACATCATTCAAGATAAAAATCTGGCTTCATTCTCTAATTTGGTCCAGAAGCACGGCATTGAGAGCAACCACTTCTTAGAATATCTACAAATTAAATCATCTATTCAAGCAAAAATTAATATCCAAACAGCTAACCTGGACATCCCCCCACCAATCTTGGAGCTGATCAATATTCCCTCTCCTAAAAAAATTCTCTCCAAAATGTACAAAATGATTATCCCATTTAGATAAAACATTAAGCCTGCCTTACCACAAATGGGAATCAGAGTTGTCCATCAGTGGTGCCGACTTCTGGACCCATATATGTAAAAACATCTACCTCATGACAAAAAATAGTAATTTACAACTAATACAATACAAGGTACTTCACAGATCTCACTTCACTATACAGAAATTGTCTAAAATGGGGTTTGGTTCTGATTTATGCTCTCACTGCATGCAAAATAACCCAGACACTTACATTCATGCTGTCTGGCAATGCACTCCAGTCAACCGATTTTGGATAAATGTCACGGAATCACTCTCTTCCATCTTTGGCTGTCACATCCCAGCAACCCCTTCCCTATGCATTCTTGGTGATACTACTACAATCAATTTAAGCACCTTATGCTATAAAACACTGCGAGCAGCACTGACTATCGCCAAGAAAACAATCCTCATGAACTGGAAATCAAGGAAAAAAATACATATCACTCATTGGAAAAACCTGTTATCAGATTATACAGTGGTGTGAAAAAGTGTTTGCCCCCTTGGTAAAATGATCAAATGTGACTGTAAAAAATAAATCTGCATTTTTAATCTTTTTGATATTTTGTTTTAAAAATGTGCAAAAATCTAACCTTTCATTGAAGTAAAATAATTGAAAGTGGGGGGAAAATCACATTATGAAATAAATGTTTTTCTCCAAAACACGTTGGGAAAAAAAGTTTGCCCCCTTTTATTAAATACTTTTTGCAACCTCTTTTTTCCAAGATAACAGCTCTGAGTTTTCTCCTATAATGCCTGATGAGTTTGGAGAACACCTGACAAGAGATCAGAGACCATTCCTCCATACAGAATCTCTCCATCCTGTTCTCCGTTATAAGATTTCTAGCACAGGCTGTCAGGTTTAGATTGTTTAGAAGATGTCCAGGACCTCTGGCAGAAAATTAGGCCCACAGCATTAACGATACAGCAGAGTATTTCATTTTACACATGGGGTACTTTTTTTATCCCTGTGTGCACCAAACCCATCTTAAGTGTTTGCTGCCAAAAAAGCTAATGTTTTTGTTTCATCAATGGTTCAGCTTTGCGTTCGAACATGTCATAAGTGTATCAGTACAATAGCACAAAAGTGTTGTTTGAATTTTCCATGTGATGTGGTCAGAGCTGGAGTTTGACCACCAAAAGCATGGAAAATGACTTTAACAGTATTTAATATGTAGCCTAACAACAGCATGCGGAGTGCGTATGAGAGCGGTTAATCAACACTCGCAACACTGATCACAGTTCATATCCAGAACGGAGCAAGTGTGCTTCAAGTTTTTATGGACATAAAAACACCATCTTGCAACTGTCATTTTAGTGCTGATTTTTTTTTTGCATATAAGAAATATGAATGTAATGTAATATGAATGTAATATTACTTATGGATATGATCTATAATTTGTATGACATTTTCTCTTATAGGATCTGGTCACTGAACTCCAGATGCAGTCCATTTTCACAGACATTGGGAAGCTGAATTTAAATGAGCCAGCCCACAGTTATGTGCTCCCGTTTGCACAGGGAACACAGTCGACCTCTCCGTCCACATCTGCCGCCTGGATCAGTCATCAAGGGGAAGCTCTCTTTGCTCTTGCCTCACCGTCAGGCAGCATTATTATAGTCACGTTACCTCCTCACGATCAAGATGGTTTGTATCTATCTATAATGATCTTTATCTATCTAAAGCGGCTTTCACACTTCCAACGACACGCAGTGACAAAGCGACATGATCCCATTAATTACAACGGAGAGCTGACGATTTCCTGTGACCGTTGGCGACAGGAAGTAGGCGTATCCAGCGACACAAAGTTGAGATTTAACTTTGTGCAAACGAAGGGCGACTTTCATGAGCAACAACTAATAGGAGTGAAGTCGTCAATGTCATTCGTAAGTGTTATTAGGCAACCAGTAGTGGGAACACCCACTAGCAGTCGCTGGCAGTGTGAACACAGCTTTACCCTGTATGTATTGATACATAGTTTGTGGATCCTTAAAGTTTGAAAAAAAAAAAAAAATACTGCAAAGTTATAAAGTATTACATATCATAAATATTCATGTTTGTTAAAGCTGTAGTTTCTTAATTTCCAATTGTGATATGCCAAGGGGGCATATAGAATATCTGAGTCTAATAATTGGTAAATTACTTGTGAAATATACACAGGCTGTGAGCTGCACGGCACATCAGAAGCAAGTAGAACTAATTTTAATCAATGCTATGTAGACTGGATGCAGCATAGAGCCGGGTCATTTACACAAAATGGATGCCCTGTTTTATCGCTAACGTAGTACAGCCGTGGCCAAAAGAATTGGCATTGACATAAATTTTGTTTTATATAGTTTTCTGCTTCAGTTGTTGTGGTGCTGATTCACATTGTTTCTGGATTCATGTGCAGAGTGTTAAGATGCATTTGAAATAATTGCAAAAAGCTTAAAGGTGCTCTAAGCGATGTCACGCTTTTTTTAGGCTGAAACATTTTTTGTCACATACAGCAAACATCTTCTCACTATCCGCTAGCCGGCTGTCCCCTGAACACACAAAAAAAAACGCGGTCTCTGTAGACAGCCCAGGCTCCACAAATGGCAACAAAAACAAACTGGGCCAACCTTCACCACAAATCATAACAAACAGTGTTCCAGCCAATAACCGACAAGAATGATTTGGGGTTGGGGGGTTAGTGCATGTGCACATGACGGGGGTGTGGGGAGTGGAGGAGAGAGAAGCATGAGGAGGGAAGTTAGCTAGAGGAGAGATGTCATAGACAACGACTAACGTTAGAATTACATTCTCTTGAATTTTGAGACGACGTTCCGATGAACAAATAGCAAAGAAGAGGGAAAAGGAGAAGGAATGCTCGAAGTCCCAAATTTACATCGAAAAGCCTGTTTCAGGAAGCACGGGAGTGAGGAGGGGGAGGGGATGGGATGAGGAGGATGGAGGGTCGAGCTAAATGAACAGCCCGTTCTCATCCCAAGGCGTCATATACATTTTGTCTACATCCAACGCACATGACACCCTTTAGCGTCAATATGATACGCAGATAGATATGGGCCAGAAGGCGCCTCCTAGCGGTCTAACCCTAACTCTACCCCAGACCTAAACCTACCCATAACCGAACAAAGCTATCTGCGTCTCATATTGACGCTAAAGGGTGCCATGTGCGTTGGATGTAGACGAAATGTCAAAAGCGTCAGTATATGGCACCCTAGGATGAGAATGCATTGAAATGAACTACCTCCAAAGAAACATGTGCAGCCATCATTAATTTGCATCAAGATCTCACGTGCAAGGAAATTGCTGCAAAGAATATTATACTACTATTGCAAAGATGCCTCTGGGCATCAGGACGTCCCAGAGTGTCCAGTAAGCGCTAGGACTGTCTCCTCTTGAGGAGAAGCTACAGAATTGTCTCAGCACCTGTGCAGATCTTTCTAATGTTGGCAGCAGGTGGTTGAAGCAAAGAGTTCTGGACCGGTGGAACAGATCCTAAACAAAATCTTCTAAACATAATTTGTGGTTGAGGCAAAGAGTTCTGGACTGGTGGCCTGGTGTCAAGACAGGCAGCAAAGAAGCCATTTCTCTCCAAGAAAACCATCAAGGACATACTGAAATTCTGCATGAAGTACAGGGATTGGAGAGCAGAAAACTGGTGCAAAGTTATTTTCTCTGATGAAGCCCCCATCGGACTGTCTGGGACGTCTGGAAAATCGATTGTCTGGAGAAGAAAAGGTGAACGTTACCATGAGTCCTGTGTCGTGCCAACAGTGAAGCATCCTGATACCATCCATGTGTGGGGTAGCTTTTCATCCAAAAGAGTGGGTTCTCTCACAATTCTGCCCAAAAACACTGCCAGGAATAAAGAATGGTATCAAACG
The DNA here is from genome assembly GCF_964197995.2 of Scardinius erythrophthalmus. NCBI lineage: Eukaryota > Metazoa > Chordata > Actinopteri > Cypriniformes > Leuciscidae > Scardinius > Scardinius erythrophthalmus. The sequence goes on along the minus strand of NC_138244.1, from coordinate 23,976,589 downwards.
TCCTGCAAGATAAACTTCTCCCAATGATCCAGGAGCAATTTGGTGAAGGTCCATGCTTTTTCCAGCTTGATGGCGCACCATAGGGGCTTTCGCACCGGAGAGTTCTAGGTACTTAGTTCTAGGAACTAGCCACCAGGGCGGAACTTTGAAGTGACGTAAGCCGGACTTGTTGTTGTGACTTTTATTTTGACAGCGCGGCAGACCTTTATTTTGATGGCGCTGAGAACGCCAGAGCCTGAGCAAACAAACAGTGCTCGCATTCTCCATGTTCATTAGTTTACGATCTGTCGATACGATTTTAGATATAACTGTTATACATAGAAATTAGACAGTATATGAAAGTTATTAGCGTATGCCGTGTGGTTGATGCCCAATGTCGCTAGCTGAGCAGAAATACATGATCATGTTTGGTCCCCTCAAAGTTGCGATGGATTTTCTCCTTAGTGTAAAGGTTAAGAGGCCCATCTATCACTGTTTTCCATGTTCGTATAGTTAGTTTCTGGAGTAAATTTATAAGCCATAATCTGTGAGATTACATATCTTTTTTAAAAAGGGCGGATGCTGGTGTTTCGCGTGCGTTCGGCCAATCCGTGTACACTAACGTCCTATAGTGCTGGTTTAGACCCTACTCTGAAGTAGGATATAAATTAGTTCCTCCAAAAGAGTTCCTAGAACTAAAATCGTTCCTAGTTCCTGCACCGAAATCCGGGTATTTTTGGCTCGAGGTCATGGTGCAAAGGACCCTAGGTTGATTTTACTCCGAACCATCCCTTTAAGGCTTTTATTCATATATAAGGACCCCCCATATATTTAGGACCCCCTCGAAAATGAGATGTTCCATCTCAAGGGGTTATCCTTAATAAAATGAAATGAAAATATAAACATTGAACAATGCAAATACATAGAGATCAATTAGGGTATACATGGAAGCTCAACTGTGCTTGCTTGGCTCTCTAGAACCAATGAGGTTTGTTCTCGCATGGCTGAGCTTCTGTGTTTACCGTATTTGATCGTGTTGATCAAGTTTATTTTCCGATGACTTAGATTAAACCACTTGATTCATATGGATTACTATGTCTTTGTATGTTTTTACATTTTTAGAAAAACATAATTGGAGAATATTAAAAATATTTTCATTTTTGTGTTCTGAAGATGAACTCTAAAGTCTTATGGGTTAACATAATGTGCAGATACCTGTGTTTTACTAAATCATGATTCCTCTTTCTGTTACAAAAAGGGACCGTGTCAATTCTGGAGTTAAAACAGAGTTCAATGATGCAGCGGTTGGCCGGCTGGATGCCTACTGCTATCAGGTACATTATTTCTTTTGCATACAATTTAAATGTTAATTGAATCACAAAACAGAGCAGAAACTTTTTAAACGGATGATCCAATTCACAGGGGAGATCAGAGCATGTCTGATGTAGCCGTCAGTCTGGCTGTCCACCAGCTAGAGGACGACACGTTTGTATTCGCGCTGTGTCAAGATCATAAGCTGCGGATGTGGTCATTTAAGGTCAGTTTGGCTCCTGATTATCCATACATCCAACTTCATTCTCGGATCAAGATGTAATTACTGTCTTTAAATGTCAGCAACTATGTTTAACATTAAATCTGTGCGCGTTTGACTCCTTTATCTAGTTTCATGCCTATCACATTGATGTATAAATTGTTTGTCTCTCAGCATCAGATGTGTCTGTTGGTGACTGATATGCTGGAGTATATGCCCGTGGGTCGTGGGGATGTGAAGGTTTCTCCAGCACATGCTCATAAGCTCCGACTCTTTTTCTCCTCATCCATCGGTCTGTGTCTCGCCGTCTACCTCGCAGTTCCCAATCGCAGTCAGTTCTGTGTGCTGCAGCTGGTGGCCAATGAGAACAATCGCTATAGCCTGGATCGCATCTCAACTCTATTCTCAACACAGGTAGAGTTCAGTACAGTAAACATTGAATCCTTTATATGATTACTGATGGAATTGTACTTAAAATTATATGTGTTTGTGTGAAACAGGAGACAGTAGTGGATTTTGTCTTGACGGCGACTGATATTTGGGCTGTTTGGCTGGATAATGACAACCAGACTGTGGTGAAGTACATCAGTTTTGAGCAGTGAGTAAAGCACAGTTTGATGAGCGAAAACATTGACCAGTCCTAACTAGGGGTGGGAATCTCTAGGCACCTCATGATTCGATTCGATTACCATTCAGAGGGTAACTATTATCGTTTATTTTTATTTTATTTTTTTACTTACTTGGTACTTTTAAAGCGAAGTATTTATGATGACCCATAACGAACTTACTTCCAATCTTTTTATATTAATTTTATTAATAAAACAAATGGAAGTGATTTGGCAAGTCAACTGTAAGGTTACATTTGCCAGCATATGTCCCAATATTGCAAAGAACCAACAGGAAAATAAATGTGTGCCTGTACTAGCAGCATACTTTAAGTAAATTAATACAAACTTCAGCATATTCTGAATCTCTAGCATTTAATAATAGACTTCTAACCAACATCCTCTTGTTATTTCCAATGAGCAATATAATCCTTCAGACAAAATACATTTTGCTGTAGCAAAATCACAAACAGTTTTTTCAAAAATATAGAATTATGTACCAGCAGCTCTCATATAATGCTTGTGAACTGAATAATTAGTACCATACAAAGCCGCTCTTATACACAACTAAATAATAAAGAGTTATGACTTGAAATGTTTGCTGTATACCACAATCAAAAACAGCTTATACAAAAAAAGTGAATGAACATCTGCAGACAGCACAGTCAAAATGTAACTTTTTGTGACTGGCATTGCACATATTGCAGGGCAGTATAAGGTACGTATAACAGATCGGTTTACAGTATATTGATGTGAAAACTAAACAATACAGAAAGCAGCTCTCATACAAAAAATACTAAATAGGTAACAATGAAATTGCCAATTTTCCATACGTTAGCTTTTAACGAAGAAGGTTCCATTCGAATTTGGCGCTCAGCCATCATCCGTCTGTCATGTGTGCGACTCTGTTATGTGCACGGCACAGACTGTCTGCGCACTGCACGTCTGCTTTAGATTTCCGTCTTTTGCGTTCCGTCAATATTACGTTATTCTAATTTTTATTTTATTTTTTGAAAATCTATTTTTGACATTTTGTGAAATCAATTAGGAATCATCCACGTCCGCATTGCGATGCATCTAAGAATCGATTTTTTCCCCCACCCCTAGTCGTAACAAGGCCACATTTTAAAGATGAACTGAACTGAAATAATCAACGTTGATAACGTGTTGTTTATGACAATTAAAAGTAAATTACACAATTTTTTAATTAAAAATATCAATATAGCCGTTTTTTTAAGCAACACAAAAATTGCGTTTGTTAGTATAAGAAGGCTGGCAATTCCGATGACGTCACCGGCATGGTAGAACCTGTGAAGGTATATAGGCAGCTGCAGGTCCTATACACAGATGAAAATGAGTCATTTTAATGGCATGGGTCTGCTTCAGAGTATTAAGCAAGCTGAGCAGAAGCTGAGTAACCTTGTTAACTTCTTTAAAGTTCTTTTTGTTTTTCCTACACTCTCTCATCCAGTGGCCAGGTTTACCACAGTAATTACAGCTGCCCTCTCTCTTAGGATGTTTGCGTTTCTGTTCATTCTCTGTGTTGACCTTAAAGGATGCTGCTGCAATTTTTACTCTTGCCTTAACATCAGAGTCTGTTTCCCAAGTAGCTAACCTGTCCAAGTTGTTTTGCAGGGTTCTACTGGACCATGTTAATTCTAAGTAAGGCAATGCATTTTTATGTTCTGACAAAAGACCCTGAAACCATGCGAGAACTAGGGGACCATTATCATCTAACACCTTCTCTGAAGTGTCAGCAATTCCGCTGTAAGCTGCAGCGGTCTGGCAAAATCTGTCTGTGTACTCACAAACAGCTTCACCCTACTTCTGTAAACAACTAGTGAGCTTTGACCAGTCCACGTTCGGTCCAACAATGTTTTTTTTTTAATTTTCAAAACACCTTCTCTCAAATCACCTTTACTGGCCTGTTGCAGTTCAGATTTGCTTACAGCACTTTCAAAATCATTGAATTCTGACTCAGTCAAGATCTGTGATATTAGCTGGGTGACTTCAGCTAGAGACATATCATAGAGCCGCATTTTGCTGATCAATGCTCTTCTAAATTCAGAAAAATTTGTGCGTGCTGAGGGTAAACTCTGGGGATAGTCTCTCTATATCCTTAGGACCTAAAGTTGTGTTGACTGCTTGTATGGGGGTTGCAGATGGAACTGGATCAACCCCCTTTCTCCTACTCTGAGCCTTTTGTCTTGCTCCACGCACTTCAACTGCATTTACATCTTTCATCAATCCAGCATTGACATTGTCCTCTATTCTATCAAAAGACTGTAAATCAGGATAGCTTTCATTTGACTGTTGGTTTTCTGAGTCACATTTGTTTCTTGAAAGAGAACACTTGAGTGTGCAATTGTTTGTTCTGTTCTTTTAACTTAGCAATACACTGAGCTTGTTCTTGTGCAATGGATATGCTAAATTCTCTGTGACAACAGATAATGGCTTTCACATTGTTCTTGCGAATACTTGCTCCTAGTATCTTTTTACAATCTTCAATTGACCATACTTTTTCTGGGTGAATGCCATTTCTTTGTTAAATTCAGTCTGACAGACTCAGTCACTATAGCGTCCATGCGTTCTCCTAACAAAGACTTGAATTCACTGTCTGTCCATAAAGGTGTAGCTAGTCCAGCTTTCTCAGTTGTGGGAATCAGCCTAGCATTCCTTCTATCCATTTTTTGAGTGTCTTTGTTACTACACAAACAAACACTAAACTTCCTTGATCAACAGAGGGTACACTTGTAAACTTTCCAATTTACCAACACTTCACACTTAACTTCCCTGCTGACAAGAACAGAGGATAAACAAAATATTAGCAATTTACGCTAATCCTTCTCTGCCTAAAGCAAAGGATAAAAAATATTAGCATATGCTGCTAACCGTCCCTGATAAAGCAGAGGATAAATATTCACTAACTTTACAGAGGATAAAACTTCTCTAGCAAGAGGATAAAACAATATTAACATTTAATGCTAATGTTCCCTGCCTGGCAGAGGACATCTTTCATCTCTAAAAGCAAAATTTAGAGGGTAACTTAGTTAACAAAACCCTGCAGCTGTCTGTTAACTCTTCTCTGGCGGCACAGAGGGTGACAATTTTGTACTGGTCTGCAATGGTGAAACTCACCGAATCATTGGTTGTACAGAAAAATTTTTGTCTGGAACTCAGTCAGCTTTGTTGAGATCTTTGAGCTTGAAGTAGGGGTGGGCGATATGGCAAAAATATATCACGATTTTTTTCAGGAAAATCACGATTAACGATTTTATCACGATTCTTTTTATGTTGGTTTTACAATTTTGTGACTGAGAATCACAGCCAAACTAATATACATATTTTAAAAACAAAGCTTTAGGTAACAAAATAAAAAAATGGCAGACAGGGGCAAAGATAAAAATATTTGTCATTATTTTCTTTGTTATTAAATATTAAGATTAAAGATACACATTACATATACACAACTTAATATAAAAATTAAATAGGCTAAACAGTGCTTTATGTTTTCAGCTACAGTATAGGTGTATTTAACAGTAGCATTGAAGTAATCAAATGAACAAATATGAAAATAAAACAAAACAGACTTCACTGTATAAATTATACATTGATACTTATTAAAGCTACTATTAAAGTTATCAGTCAAGTGATTTGAGTGATTTTCTCTTTGCATTTTGTTGTTTTATTAACATTAAAGGGATAGTTCTCCTAAAAATTCAAATTATCATAATTTACTCTCTCAAGTTGTTTTAAACTTGAATAAGTTTCTTTCTTTTGTTGAAAATAAAAGTTATTTGGAAGAATGACCAACAGTTGATGTACCTCGGTGACTACCATAGTATATTTTTCTCCTATGGAAGTCAATGGGGACCAGCTACAGTTTGGATAGCCACATTCTTCAAAATATTAATATTAGAAAAATATTAGAAAATATTAGAAGGAAATTAATACAGGTTTGAAACAACATTAGAGTGCGTAAATGATGAGATTTTTTTATTTTTGGGTGAACTATCCCTTTAAGGACAAGCGGCAGCGTGTTTACTATTGCTACCGTCTCTTTAAGAGCTGCGCGCGACGCGTCTAATATACATACACGCATTTGACAAGCAGATTTTCTCTCAATTTTCTCAAGTTTGCTTTCACTTTAGACATAACCGACTTTGTTTATGTAAACCTTGTGTGTATTTAACAGTAAGCACAATAAGACTCGAAAGATAACTTAGTCCAGTATCCAGGCGCTGGTAGACAGGCTTTTAGTGCATGTGAGCTTCACATGTAACTTAGGCTACGCGCTGAGAAACGCATACGTTAGAACAGCGCATCAGCACGCGAATTAAATGTTTAACCGACACATGCAAATTATGAACTTTTGTGAACTGCAGTCTCCTGTTCCGCTGCGTTAACATTTTATGTGAATATACGTCGCGTTGTTCAGTATGCTGGGACAGAGGCGCCAGAACAGATATAATGCACGATTCTACGATATTTCTTCAAAAGCAGATCGTGGAGACATTTTAATCGTCCACGATCAAAAATCGTCATATCGCACACCCCTAGCTTGAAGTTTCAAGATTCAGTCTGGAACTCAGTCAGGCTTTGAGATCTTTTTGGAGCTTGAAGTTTTCAATCTGGAGGAAGCTGGAAAGATTCAGTCTGGCAATCTTTGTCAGATCTTTGTTGAGCTTGAAGTTTCGAAATTCAGTTCTTTGAGCTTGAAGTTTCAAGATTCTGGAAAAGTTCATTCTTTGTTGAGTTTCAGTTTCTCCATCCGGGTCACGGCACCAAATTGTTGGAAACTCAGAATCGAAGACCAGGAGACTTGGTTGTTTCTTCAGCAGGATTCTTTATTGAGAACACGAGCTGTCGGTAGCTGCAGTCACCAAAGTCTGACTAAGTGGACGTTCTCTTACAGTTTATATGCATTTAGGGCCAGGAACCAAAACTTTGTGATGAGACAGGTTTAGGAACCTGTTCTAGACTGAGAGTGCTGCCCATCCTAATCCACTCAGCATGTCTATTCAAATGCTGAGACCCGAGTACAGGACTTGCAGGACTCTCTTTGGTAAACACAAGCTCCAAGAACCATTAAGAGTTTCAGTAAAACAGGACTGACCGGAGTTTTTTTCTAGAAAACTCTGATAATAATAATTTATACCTAACCTTAACATGCTAAATTCAATGTAAACCTAAATTAAACATTTTAATAAATTTGTAATACAACAGTGGCGATGAATGTACAGACAGTTTTCCACTCAGGGAAGGCTTTTTGTGCAGGCTATGTTATATCTATGCTTTTATAAATCTGAAAGCTTATCTGTGCAAAGTTTTATACATTTTATACAATATTTCACTAAAGTGGGTTGTTTCATAGAGATTAGAGTAGTTCAATTAAGTCACAAAAAAAAAAATTGCAATTCCCCCACAATATATATAACTAACTATTTTCTGCTTTTGTCTGACTTTGCTACTTATGTTTAAAAATGTAGTAACACAACAGGCACGTGGAACCAGGTGTTTGTCCAGCCATCACCAGAGGAGGAAGTTCAGATTGGTGAAGACCAAGACCCACGGGTAAGTGTATCTGGTTCTTATGTGAATGCTGAAACTGGTGACATATATTGTATAATTTTTGAGTTCCCTAACACATTGTTGTTTTTAAACAGGAAATCTATCTTGATGTACTTTTTTCACCACTGCGCTTCACAGCCTCAGCCATCATTAAAGCTCTACAGGTACAAATTTACTTTCATTCACTCTTAATGGGTCGTAGAGCAAGGGGTTATAGTTCCTAGAGGCCATTACCTTTAAATAGCAAATATCAGAAATATCAAGGTCCTCAAATACTGTTTTGGCAGTTAAATGAATAAATAAGCAGTTTGCATTACAGGAAAAGTTATTGTACAGTTTTTAACCACAACCGACACATCAGAGAGCACAGCTCACTCAAATGTTGGTGCCTGAGCCTCATTTTCATCTGATCACTCCACAACAAGCTGCAACTTACATGCTGATACAAACCTCCATTCCACCATGTGAATAGAAAAACTGATATGTTTATACTTGTATTTATTAAGAAGAGTTGATTCTTTTCTGCCAGATTTACAAACGAGGTACAGAGCGATATTCTGACTTATCATGGGAGGAGCTGAAGAAAGAGGTCACTGTCGCAGTGGAAAATGAGGTAAGGTGGTGCTGTTTTCCCCTTTGTTCATTTTTTTTCAAAATTTTAATTAAACATTGTGTTCAGCTTCAGTCCAGTGTGACCGAGTACGAGTTCTGTCAGGAAGACTACCGCTTGCTGCAGGTGGAGTTCTGGTCGAAGTTTTACGCATGTTGCGTACAGTACCAGGACGTTCTGTCCACGCCACTCGCCCTGCATGTGAGCCCTTCCACAGCCATGGTCTGCGTCCTCAAGAAGGTACCTGATCTCAGCCTCACTTCATTTTGTTGAAGTTAAGTAAGAATGTGTGTGTGTGTGTGTGTAGGTCAAATAAAATCAAAATTGTCCCTATTTGCTGCTTTAGTACACATCGCTTTTTTTAATTTGAATCCTTCATTTATAGATGGCTGTTTGATTTCCTGATCAGCCTGATATAGAAACATTGCCTCAACCAACAGTGACTTTTTTCTGAAGCCTACTTCAGGCCATGCTTGCAATTCCTTTACTCTGTACACAATACTCTGACTGAGTATTGATCAGAATTGTAAAATTATGAGATTCATTAATCAAATGTAACCTAATCGTTTATTTAAAGCAATAATTTGTATTTGAATATGGATTTCATGAGAATCTCCAGCCTGTGCAGGACACTCCCTGACTGGTGCTTACAAAACTTCAATTATTTTTAATGCTCTGTCTGACATTAAATGCAGAAATAGTACTTTTCGTTAGCCTCATAGCATAATTGCCTAAGTCATTTTTTTTAAATATAACTTAGTAGGGCTGCACGATTTTGAGAAAAAACCTAATTGCGGTTTTTCTGACAAATATTGCGATTGCGGTGCGATTTTCGATTTTTTTGGTTTTATTTATTTTAAAGCTTGAGTAAGCAAACTGTACTTTTTATGTAATTTATGTAATAAATATAACCTTATTGTAAAGTGTTACTGATTAGTTATACACCGATTCAGACGTCTCCTGAGTTCACTGTTGGAAGATCAGTTGTTTTAACCATTCATTAAAATGAATCGGTTCAAAGGAGTCATTAGTTCGCGAATTGGACGTGTCATGCGCGTTGTGTGATTATCCCAGCAGTTAGGACATGGACATCCAAGATTTCTGTCAACACAGAAAACATTTCATCACTGGATATTTTTTTCGTTTAATTAAAGAGTTTTTTTTTTTTTTGTCAGTTAAATGTTCAGTTCAATTTATTTAGCACAATTCACACCCAGCGATAATTCAGAAAAAAAAAAAAATCTCCGAATGATCCACATGAAACTTTGGTCTTCCGACCTTTTACCACCGTGTCGATTTATTTTGATTAATATGTGCGAGGGAGAGAGAGCAAGACAGCGCTTAGTTTGGAGACGGTGAAGTCTTGTTTACACTTTCGCCTGGCTCCGAAGAGAGAGAGAGAGCGCGCGCGCGACCGGCTCTCTCTCTCTCTCTCTCTCTCTCTCTGCTCGTTCTTTCAGTTAAACATGCGCCCTGTTACTCACAAGCGCGGCAGTTCATCTACATTACTCACCGATCAAATAAGACTTTGGCGGGACAAAAATTCACTTTGGCGGGCGCTAAAACAAGTTCAATGCAGAAAATTCATGCGTGAATTTAACTTAGTAGGCTACATGACCATGCACTCGCACAAATGCGACCACATACAATTTTAACTCGCACATTCTCAAAAAATGGTCGCATATGCGACCATTTTGGTCGCAGTCTGGAACCCTGCTGTCGGTGGTGATTTTTAAGATGCTGGTATAGATTGGTAGTGTTTCCTCTGGATCTGGCCACGGCACGTCAACATATTTTAGCACTCTTTTGCTCCACGTCGTTCTTCGCGAATCCAAAATAAGTCCAAACAGCTGAAGTACAAGTGCTCCCCCGCTTCCTCTCCCGTCACCGAAAAAGTGCCTTCGGCCATTTCTGCGCAGTTACAAGCTTTTTCTATTGGCACAATTCGAGGTACACGTTGTGTGTTAGCTGCTTTGCTGCTGCCAGAAAGCCGGTGCACTGCATACAACCTTGTAACTTTCCATTGCCATTTCTAATTGGCCAGCAAGCCAGGAACGCGAGATTCGACCATTTTGATTGGCTAATAGGTTTGTCACTCAAATGTCAGAGGCGGGGGAAAAAACCTCAGACTCCTGAGGTTAGGTTATTGCGGGAGTTAAAACCTCAATATCGAGGCGATAAAGGTTAAATCGTGCAGCCCTATAACTTAGGCAATTATGCTATGAGGCTAACATTTTATTTTTGTTTTTTGGGAACTGTTCTATTGACCTCTATACTTACTAATAATCCCACTAATCTTAGAACATATTGAAACTTCACTAATTAAGCACTGCAACCAGCAGTGCATTTAGTAGTCTGGTCCAAGTCTGTGCATGGGAATCACATTTTCTCACTTAAAGACCAGGTTACGCTACAGTACGCATTGAATGACATTAATTTGAGTTACTAATTGTATATTGTACATCAAATTTCTAGGATTAAAAGTTGTTCTCTCGCATGCCTCAAGTGGCATCAAAATCTCCTGAATGATGTGCACAGCATTCGTAAGTCCAGAGACATGCAGAATAAACACGTTTTTATACGGGCTGAGACAATGTACAATTCAGAAGCTCTAATAGCTGGAATATGAAATTACATCTTTTAGATATTTAGAGACTTGTTTAAATGCAATAAATCCATTTTTGCTGTGTGACTTATTAGACTGGACAGTAAAAAAGAATGGGAGCTCAAAATTAATCATTATGAGCTTTTGTGCATCTGTGCTCCACTGATGTATACCTCATATATGCTGAATTGCAGAGCTTGTGCAAAGATATCCACGTTGCTATAATCAGATGCTTTATTCAGGGTTCCCGCGGGGTCTTAAAAAGTCTTAAATTCTGAACTTTAAATTTAAGGCCTTAAAACGTCTTAAAAACAGCCAGATTTTCATCCGTGGTCTTAAATTTAATTTTGTCAGGTCTTAAAAAAGATTTTATCCTCCAGAAACGCTGGCCGCAGAAAGATATTACAAAGTAGCAAAAAAGTATCGAAGTGGCTCGCCAAGAGGCAGTTCACATATCGCGTCTTTTTCGCGCTCAAGTTCATTGAAATGTAGGCGCGCGGTAAGCACACTTATAATTGAAGTGAAGCGCTCGTTTTTTTCCAGGCGCAGCGACATGAAAAAAGACAGGAAGGAAGCGTGTGCACCCAAACACTTCGGGTGTTTTTCTCTTCTCCGTAAATAAATCTTGTAACAGAGCTATTAGCCACTAAAACTTTTTTGTCATTGTGGAGAGCGCAGTGCATGGTTGCATAGCAACAACAGACGGGAACATCGGACCGAATTTTACTATTAATAATAAAAGATAAGCTAAAGTGTATTGTTAAATGTCAGTAAATCATTTTTTAAAAGTAAAAAAAAAGATAAATAAAGTCTGAAATATGTGAGGTTTATCTTTTTATAAAAACCTTTTTTGTCAACTTTATTTGAACTTGTACATGTTAGTATATAACATGTTGCAAGACACTTTTAAAATCTGGCTATCATTTTTAATCATATTATTTAATGTTTATGTTAGTGCGTATTGATGCTAATTTTATTTGTTATTTGCTGTTTTTCGACATAAAACTTGGTGAATTGATTTCATTGTGTAGTATTTTGGAACAGGATTCTGTGATAACAGTGATAACTTTTGGCACTATAATAATTAAATGAAATGTTCATGTCATTTCATCTCTAGTTATGATCAACTATGATCAACTAAAATCAACTAATTATGTGTTTTTTATAGTAGGCCCAGGGTTTTTCCTGGCTCAAAATGAGGCGGAGGTGGTAAAATCGTAACACTAGGGGGGTCCGGGGGCATGCCCCCCCGGGAGAAAATTTTGTACATTTCAATGATAAATTCCTTAATCTGGTGCACGTTGAGTCACTCGAATCTGTTGTTAAAAATGAATAATAATCCACCCGCCAACCACCCATATTCTTTGATTTAGATATCTGCATCTGATCATCACATTACAATTATTCAATTAAGCATGATAATATGGTAACATATCACACTGAAGTAGGCTGATTTAAAATTAACATTTATTTAAATTAAAAGTTCTTTTGGCAAAATTACATTTCCTTTATAGCCTAAACAGAGGCTTTACTCCCTTTAAACTTAAATTGTCAATGTTTCATTTTTGAAAACACTCTTATCGGAATAATTTTTGTACCTTTTATAAAGAGCATTTTCCCCTAATTTTATTTAATGTATGCTCTAAATTTCATTTCAAATGCTTACATTTTATCAATACATTCAATTAAAATAATAAGACACTAGGCTGTTACCAATCAAATTAAATAATTTACATTGAAAAATTATAACTGTATTAAATGAGATTATGAGATTGTTTTAAATATTTTTTAAGGAATGTTGAAAAGAATGCTACTTTATGAAACTAAACCGCCAGTAGGAGGCGGCAGGCGACCGTCTTAATGAGCGAGTCATTGAGTCATTCATTTAAACGATTCGTTCAAACGGCTGATTTATTCAGAATGAGGCGGTTTAATAATGGGTAATTGAATCTTTGACTCGAGTGATTAGTTCAAAACGCTGAATCATTCAGTAATGAATCATAGATGCGTGTTGCTGTGAGATGCTCTATGTTTCTATTGTTTGGAACTATTTTCGCTGCTGAAACAGAACAAAAACAGTCATTGCGTCTAAAAATGTAAGTAACTTAATTTCAACTATTTGTTTAACTGTTATGAAATCAATATCTCGGTTTCAATCGTGATGGCATTCAGGAAAACGGAACTCTGGTCGTGTGTAGCCTATATAACTAATATATTATAATTAATATGTTATAAATAACGGCGCGAACCTCAACAGCGCTGTTACGGTCCGTACATTAGGTAAGTTACCATGATGGGAGTTCCGTGTCTTTATTACACTCAACACATTATAATGATTTATCTGTCTTCCACCCTTGATTGAATGGAATGTTGTTATTACTTGGCCCGCTCGACCCGCGGATTATGATCCGTGCAGCACTATGGACACAAGCGGGAACCGCAACAGAACCGTCACGGTGGAAAAAGTGTATGAGCACGTGAATGTCTGTCCGAGTTTTGTTGAGAGGCGGAGGCGGCACGAAATTTGACGGAGGCGGCCGCCTCATAATTGTCTATGCAGGAAAAACCCTGAGGCCTATAATATGCAAAGTACAATTTTATGTAAATTAAGTTAATGCTTTTTCAATGACTGAATTCATTGAAATAAAATGAATTCTTTGATTTGAATATTTTTTTGGCGATGCGTCGTTTAGGTCTTAAAGGGATACTTCACCTCTGGGAAGATGAATGTGTATTTAAAATAGGTCATTTAAGTAGAAGAAATGTGAAGAAATTTTTGAATTTGGAGCTTTCTAGACTGAGAAAAGCCAGAAAATGTATTTTTGGCTTATGTGGATGAAAGACAACCACTCCCAGAATGCACTTGCTTCGCTGCCTTAGGAGGCCACGCCTACCGGTAAGAGTGCGCAGATGAAAACAACAAAGCTAGCCTACGTGATGAGTTTGCGAGGGATTTAGAGATCGTCTAAAATGTCCTGGATTCGGCTTTTGCGTTCTACAGTCGCCATTCATCATGTTTACTGTGGCGAGCAGGACGAGGCTGACGGCCGCGGGAGAACGGCGCAAGGTCGGTGGCGTGATTACTGAGACGCGCCGGGTCTCGCATCTCTCTCGGAGGAGCGGGAATTTTTCTTAGCAATGGTAAAACGCAAATCAACCCTTCACTTGTTTAGCGTTCATGTAAACACTACATTCAAATTCACCAATCGGAATGAATTCAGTTAGATTGAAAGGTGTGCATGTAAACAATGAATGGCGACCGCAGAAAGCAAAAGCTGAATCCCGGACATTTTGAACGATCTCTCCCGCCGGACAAGTCCGGGAAAAGGAGGATGGTTACTTACTCAGCTTTCTCCTACTATTCAGCTTTCTCCACAGAACAAGAGCCTGCTAGCTTAGCTTCCAAAGAAAGACGGCTGACACTGTGTACATTCGAAGTGAGATCCTACCCTGTATGGGCGGGCTGAAAACATGCGGAACAACGCCTTCTACTGCCTGTAGTCTTTAGCCTCTGTCCAGAAAATCCTCCGATGACGCAAAATGACGATTTTTGCGTCATCGGAGGATTTTTTCCAGACAAAAAATACATCAATCTCTTGTCTCAGGGGGATATGAGGGTGGAAAGCATGGTAATTCGAAAATACTACAGGTTTTCTACTAATACAAAGCTTAATGCTAAATCCTGAAGTAACCCTTTAAATTTCAATCTTTATGGTCTTAAAATGTCTTAAAAAGGTCTTAAATTTGACTAACTGAAACCTGCAAGAACCCTGTTTATTAAAAAATGCTTTGTTTTCTCAATTTTGTTGTGTGTTTTCTTGAGATGAAAGCGCGCAGCACATATTTACATATTCATCCAAATGCCACTCTCAGCAGTGTGGGCAGCATCGGATGTTCGCTAACAGTATATTGCTGGTCATGTATTTCGAACTTCGTTTTACCCCTAAGCAAAAAAATAACTTTGCTGTGAGTATGTTATATTGGGGCCTTTACCGGTCAAACAGACCAAAAAACTACATTTTGATGCCAATAATTAAAAAATGTCAGATATCGGCATTGCCGATATATATTGGTTGATCGCTAATCTTTTCACTCTTTTCCAGGGTTTTGTGTCTTTCCTGTTACCCTGCTTTGCAGTCGACCATCTTTACCTTTCCTCTGATGAATACCTGTTTTCTGAAGAGGAGACTCCAATTGCTGAGGGTAAGAGGGCAGTGTTTACTGCAGTGTCATCGTTACTGAATGATGAATAAAATCGTGAGATGGCTCAGTGTCATCATCAAATCGCAACAGTTGTGATGCAATTATATAAATATATAGTCTGACGCGCTGCATTTTTCAGAGTAAAGCACAGCAGTTTCGATTCACAGTAAATGTTACTCTGTAAGTGCTGTATGTGTGTTTGAGTCTCCTATCATTAAGGTTGGGTACAGAGCAGGGGCGTCGCTAGACACCTTTTACTGGGGCACGTGCCCCAGTATAAATCTGCTGTGCCCCAGTAAATCTGAAGTTTGAGTTTAAAAATGTATTTTATTTGTCAGTGTATTTAATAGAAATGATATTATAGGGTAATAGAAATTCTGTATTTTCAACGCAATAATAAAACAATCAACGCTTGTAAAAGCAACGCAGTTTAACCGAAAACAGAAACTGAACCCCGCGACAGAAATCCATGTCCGCGCGCGTCTGTTTCCTAGCAACTGCAGTGCAGCGCGCACATAATCTGAACACACTGAAGTCCGGTCAGGTGTTGGCATTCTATTAAGGTAGGCTATGAAAACATGACGAAACAAAAGTTTGTAAATAATACAAATAATCTTATTTTTATTCATTATTGGCTTCTGTAGATGGACATCAGAATTTTTTTTTAAGAGATGGTGAGTTTGAGGGAGGTAAGACTTGATAAACAATTTACATGGTCAGACATCAGATGCAAAAGCATCAAGCCTCAGAATTGATGAAATTCTAACCCATATGAAAAACCTCTGCCAAGAAATGGAATTGCACTTTACTATAGGCAAAACTTTTATACAGAAAAAGAGTGCACTAGTCTCGCATTAGCCTACTATGAATGAGAGAAAGTGCAACGTGCATTATGGCGGAATAAGTCCTGTATTTTGTTCCGATCAGACTGTAAAAGAAGACGGACGACGCCCCTTAACTAAGATGAAATAATTTTTACCCCCTTGAATTTCTGTCTATAGTGCAATTCTATATGCATACATGCATACATACATACATACACACACACACACACACACACACACCCCCACACACACACACACACACACACGCACACACACACACACACACAGCGCTTTAGAAATAGTTGAGTTTCTGACTTGCCATTTTTGCATATTCAGTGTGTGAGTGTGTGTGTAGATCCGTATATATTTGTATATACACATGTGAGCTACAATATATTGTTTCACAGCAGCTTCACAATAGTAACAAATTAAAAAAAGCGCCTGAGAAGCAGCTTGGCCAACAAACCAATAGTGTCAATATTCAGTTAATAGTCACTTCAGTGTTGATTCAGTTTAGTTTAATAACTGTAACATTAATCAAACATCCTGTATAATATATACAGTATTTGTGCACATACATGTACGTGTGACAAACTCCTATACACTCCACTGCACACTGAACAAGCAAAAGACACAAGATAGTAGTGTTTTACATAATTCATATCTGCATGTAGTTTTGTTTGTATGTGGGCTAATAATTTTATGTTTGTGTGTAGAGTTACTACACAATTTTTTTTTTTAAATAGTTTTGAATGTTGACAATACACATTAACATTTTGTAGTGGATCATTCATTGCAACATTTATCCTTTGTTTAAAGGTCCCGTTGCATGCGATTCCATGTTTCAAACTTTAGTTAGTGTGTAATGTTGCTGTTAGAGCATAAATAATATCTGTAAAATTATAAAGCTCAAAGTTCAATGCCAAGCGAGATATTTTATTTAACAGAAGTTGACTACAAAAAACGGCTCGATTGGACTACACCCCTCTACATCCTGCATTGGTGACATCACCAGAACCGTTTCTTGACTAACCTCCGCCCACAGGAATGCTCCCTCAACTCTACTGGCTACTTGCGCACTTCTTATAACTTAGCCTACTGTGTTTACTCAGCTCTTACGGTGATTTTCTGAAGTAAAACTGACGCTTCATCTTTTGTGTGATGTACAATAAACTTTATTAAACTCATCAGTACATGTTTGATCATCATTCAGACAGCAGACTTGTAGGCTATTAATAAATAATGGATACATAGCCTACAAGCAGATGACAAATACGTTATAATAACCGTAATTAAACTACTAAACTATACCTGTTTCATCTCTATACAGCAATCTGACTCTGTAGGCATTATTGTCCGACTCGAAATGAACGCCGTTACTGAGAGTTTCTGATATTATCATCATTCCGTGAGATGAATTTTTCCTGACAGACTGAGCACGAGCTCATGAAGCTCCGCCCCCTGTGTCGTCCAGCAGCACCTCATTTGCATTTAAAGGGGACACACTGAAACGGCTCGTTTTTCTGAGCCCCAAAAAATGTCAATTTAAACATGCTGTAAAAAATGATCTGTTGGGTATTTTGAGCTCAAACTTCACATACACACTCTGGGGACATCAGAGACTTATTTTACATCTTGTGAAAAGGGGCATAGAACGGGACCTTTAAGAATCTGTTATCTGCTTGATAAATAATTTATGCTATGTTGCCCACTAACATGCTTTTAAAGCTATTGTTATCGAATTTTTTGGCTTTCAAACACTTAAAATACACATTTGTAGGTCTGAGAAATTAAAATTTTCAAGGGGGAGCATGCCCCCAAACCCCCCTAGGTTAGCCAACTACCCAGCCTGGGGTTTAAAAAAAAAAACGCCCCTGCCTGCAGCACTGTATAGCACAGAATATACACACAATGTTGTGTTCTGTACTACCCTATTTAGTCCGGTGGCGTAGTGAAAATACCGTTACCAAGGTGATAAAAGCACCAAATTTTGCATGGTGTTTCCTTAGGGTCTATAGTGTAATTTTGGCCTAGGAGCCCTTGGAAATAAATGTTGTAACATGTCATATTAGAAGTATATCATTATCTATGAAATATGCTTAAAAACACAGAGATTTTCAAGTTCCTGCACAAGATAAAATATTCAAATGAATCCCAAAGTTTACATTTTGATATGTTTATGTATGTTTATGAACTTTTACATGACTAAAGCTTCAATACACGTTTAAGTATTAACAATATGGTGTTTATTGGCCCTGTAATTGATAATTATGAGTCGTTACAGTTGCATTTGCAAAGAGGTAAGCAGTCTAGACTTTTGCAGGTGGATCAATCCCCCTTACAGCAACATTTGATAAGTTCCCTATAGGCTGTGGGGACTTCTGGAAGTGTCATCCAAACTGGTTCCCAAGACCCTGATTCCTTGGTCCATCTATAGTCCCTTGGAGAAGGAATACCTTGCTGTGAGAGTGTGCTGGTCGCCCAGATTCCAGTCTGATAAACTGCCCGTCTGATGTGCTTCAGTAGAGTATCTTGGGTGGGTGGCAGTTTCTCCATTGTCCTACTCCCATAGCAGAAGAGTTCTTTCCTCTTCTGGACAATGGAGCTTGAAGGACTGGACTTGTCATACAAGATGTCTCTGAACAACCATCTGGATGTCAACCAATCTGGCTTCAAGAAAGGGCACTCAACTGAGACTGCACTATTGTCGGTCACAGAAGCCCTACGGATCGCAAAAGCTGCTTCCAAGTCCTCAGTTCTCATTCTCCTGGATCTGTCTGCTGCCTTCGATACTGTGAATCATCAGATCCTTGTGTCCACCCTCTCATCACTGAGCATCACAGGTACTCCTCTCCACTGGTTTGAGTCCTATCTCACAGGTAGGTCCTTCAGGGTTGCATGGAGAGGCGAGGTATCCAAAGCACATCAGCTGACCACAGGGGTTCCTCAGGGTTCAGTTCTTGGACCCTTGCTCTTCTCCATCTACACCACATCACTGGGACACATCATACAGGCACATGGTTTCTCCTACCACTGCTATGCTGATGACACACAGCTCTTCCTCTCATTTCAACCAGATGATCCCACAGTAGCTGCACGGATCTCAAGCTGTCTGGCGGACATCTCGACATGGATGAAGGAACATCACCTGCAGCTCAACCTGGCAAAGACTGAGCTTCTCGTCCTCCCTGCTAATCCATCTCTACAGCACAACTTCACTATCCAGCTAGAATCATCATCAATCACCCCATCAAGGTCGGTCAGAAATCTTGGAGTGATATTGGATGACCAGCTGATCTTCACAGATCACATTTCAAAGACAGCTCGATCATGCAGGTTTGCACTGCACAACATCAGGAAGATCAGGCCTTTCCTAACTGAGCATGTCCTAACAACTTCTCGTCCAGGCCCTGGTCATCTCTAGGCTTGACTACTGCAATGCTCTTCTGGCTGGACTCCCATCATGTGCAACTAAACCTCTACAAATGATTCAGAATGCTGCAGCTTGTCTTGTCTTCAACGAGCCCAAAAGGGCCCACGTCACTCCTCTCTTCATCACTTTACACTGGCTACCTCTCGCTGCTCGCATCAAGTTCAAGGCATTGACGCTTGCTTACAGATCTATCACAGGCTCAGCGCCCTCCTACTTTCATCACTCCTACAAGTCTACATCCCTACCAGAAACCTACGATCGGTCAACGAGCAACGTCTCGTGGTTCCATCACAGAAAGCCACAAAATCACTTTCCAGAACATTCTCATTCACAGTTCCATGCTGGTGGAACGCTGTCCCCACCCTCATCCGGAAAGCAGAATCCCTGACAACATTCAAAAGACAACTGAAAACCCTTCTCTTCTGTGAGCACTTAACCTCATAAAAAAAAACTTCCTTTATATCCTACCTTTCCTTTTCCTTTATGTCCTCACTTATGCTACTCTGACCAATGACTGAATTTCGTATTTTGAGCACCTCTTGCGTTGTTTTTTGCCTCTTCACGATGACTCGCTTAATTTAGTCCTAATTTGTAAGTCGCTTTGGACAAAAGCGTCTGCTAAATGACTAAATGTAAATGTAAGATGACAGTCAGTCTCTCAAGCTTTTGGAACTGCCATGAAGCAGCATCTAATTTTTGGAATAGATTTCTGGCAAGGGAAGCAAATACTTCAGTGGCTTTATCATAGGCTTGCCAGGCCCGCCAAACTGACTTCTTACCCTTCCCAATGAAAGCAGATGTTGTATCACACCCTGAATAGGCATGGAACATCAACAGTGCTTGAAACTTGTCCTTACCCAGACTTTTACATATGCTATTGATATGGTAAAATATGTACTTTTTGCCCATGCCAAAAGCCACCCAGATGTCAGTCAAAGGTTGAATCACAAGTAAATCATGGAATAGACCTTCAAGAATCACAATGACATCAGTGCCCACAGTACGCACATGGACAGTTTTTGATCTAAAACTGAGTGACTAGATCTTTAAAATCATCCAAGTTGCCCATTCTTTTAATAGTTTAAGACAGGTTGGCTACATGTGTTTGAAATTTCTTCTGTGTGGAAAGACACTGTTCATGATGCTGGAAGTTTTTAGGATAATCTGTCATTTTCAGGAAGAAAGACACGTCTTCCATTGAGGAAGCAGAGGCTGGGTACTCGGAGGTGGACTCGTCCATCACCCAAGCTGAAGTCTCCGAGGTAGTTAAGAAGCTCCTCGGTGGCAAGGTACCGGGGGTGGATGAGATACCCGAGTACTGCCCTGAGTACCACAAGTCTCTGGATGTTATGGGGCTGTCTTGGCTGACACGCCTCTGCAGCATCGCGTGGCGGTCGGGGACAGTACCTTTGGACTGGCAGACCAGGGTGATTGGAGTTTAGGTATCTTGGGGTCTTGTTCACGAGTGAGGGAAGGATGGAACGGGAGATTGACAGATGGATCGGTGCAGCTTCTGCAGTAATGCGGTCGATGTACCAGTCTGTCGTGGTGAAGAAAGAGCTGAGCCGCAATGCGAAGCTCTCGATTTACCGGTCAATCTACGTTCCTACTCTCACCTATGGTCATGAGCTGTGGGTCATGACCGAAAGGACAAGATCCCGGATACAGGCGGCCGAAATGAGCTTTCTCCGCAGGGTGGCTGGGCGATCCCTTAGAGATAGGGTGAGAAGCTCGGTCACTCGGGAGGACTAGAGCCGCTGCTCCTCCACATCAAGAGGGGTCAGCTGAGGTGGCTCGGGCATCTGTTCCGGATGCCTCCTGGATGCCTTCCCAGGCGCGTCCCACCGGGAGGAGGCCCTGGGGAAGACCTATGACACTCTGGAGGGACTATGTCTCCCAGCTGGCCTGGGAATGCCTCGGTGTCACCCCGAAGAGCTGGAGGAAGATGTATGTATGTATGTATTTTCAGGAAGAAAGTCCTCTTCAAATTCTTTCAGCAATCTTCCCAACTCTGGTCCAGAGATTATCCATCGTCTGAAAGCATTTGGGTTTTCTGTGAGACCAACTGCACCACCGCAACCTTTCACAATCTTATTCTCTTGTTCATGACCTTGGTCGAAAGGTATTGCAGAGAACTTGTTGTATGTCTTTGAGAGAACCCAGTGTGAATGATTTTCAAACTCATCCTTGATAGTGCTGGGTAAAGACTTCATGTCCCTGATGTGGACAGACACCCATCTTGCATAGTTTGTATGGTCCAAGGCAAAAAAAAATAGAGGGATGAGTTCTTCTAAAAATTCTACATATAGGAAGTTCTTCTCTCTGTGAGCTCTGACAAAAATGAGAATGAGGGTATCTTAGTATTAGATCCCAATACATGAAAGTGTGACTCTTCTTCAGCATGTCATTTCTCCAAGTGAGAGCATGTCATTTCTCCGACTGTAGATTTTGAAGTGACAGTAGAGTGTCTTGGTCTCCATGACTGTGCTGCTTTCAGAAATGAGTCAGCCTTTCTAGAAGATGCTACTTCTGCTTCAGTGAGTGCTGTCGTCCAACCAGAGCACTCTAAGAGGTCGCCAAGGGTATTCCAAGTGTATTCCTTAGCTGGACATTAAGCATAAAAGAATGAACGAATTCTGACCTGCAACACGTCTACAATAGGCAACCAAAATAACTGTCTGGTTACTGATATTCTTCTAAATATCTTCCTTTCTGTTCAGCAGAAGAAAGAAATTCATACAGGTTTGAAACAACATAAGGGTGAGTATATGATGACAGAATTTTCATTTTAAAGTGGAGTATCCCTTTAACATTTAAGCATTTTTGCTGCCTTTTTTTAATAATTCCACCTATATTTTTTATTTTTTATTTTTTTATTTATTTATTTTAAGGTATAAGGTGTCTTGGCACTCTGTTTTACACTTAGAATTTGGAAGATCTACTGGCCTGAGCACAAATTAACAAAAGGAAGCTTATTCAGTTGTCTTAAAAGGCGATTACCCTGAAAGTTTTACTTGAGAGAAAAAGAAAAAAAAAAAAAAAAACCGTTTTTCACGAATATTGTTTAAGTGATTTGACACTAAATTTCAATATTTCAGTTGGGCTCCTAGGCTGAAATCATTTAGGAGGTCCTAAAGATTCATGAAAAGCTTCATGTAAAATTTGGTGCTTTTATCATCTCGGTAACGGTATTATTTAATATGTGCACTACCCAACTGGACTAATTCGGACGGGACTAGTTTCACAGGGGGACGTTAGAGAAATTTCTGTTTCACAGACGTACTTTGAGATTATAATCCTGTCAGAATCTGCCATGTCTGTCTTTTTCTCACACGACCTCTGTAAAAATTCCAGAGCAAATTACCTAGGCCTACTGTTTTTCGTCAAACTCGGCAGTCCTCAGAGAAATCTAATCCCGTCCGAATGCGAATGTCTGTGATTGCCGAAAATGTTTTTTTCCAAAACGCTTTTTCTTGTGTGTTTTGGTCAACGTGAACTACCATACAATCTCTCACTATCGCGCCAGTGTTCAAGTTTCTGCTTTTTGCGCACTGATAATGGATGTAGATGTGTTCGGTAAAAAAATAAATAAAATGAAATCAACAAGAAAGAGCCAAATCACGTAAACTGTTAAGACTGGCTACTGTAATATCAGTTTCAGGTAAGATTACTTTCATTTCTGCACCTAATTGCATAACGTGTAAATTATATAAGTTAAAACGTTTTATTCCAGTGGGTTTATTATAAGAACCCAGTTCTATAAAATCATGATGATAATGTATGTTTACTTTTTTTATACTACAATTTTTATAAAATGTTTACAAAACACTAAATACGTTAGGACGTTTTACTTTAAATATTTCAAAGTGCTTAATTTTAAAAGTACTTAATTTCAAAATACATTTGATACATTTGACCATACGCAATCCACGCATTCTGAACACGTGATCTTCTGCAATGCCCACATGTAAAACACAGACACTCCTACCTCGGTAATAAACACGGAGATGATAGTCCCGTCCGAATCCGTACATGAAATCACAGACATAGGTTGATAAGAATTGTAACTCAAACGTCGTTTGGAAAACTAGTCCCGTCCGAATAGGGCTTTTGATTGTTTGTGATAACAATGAATCGTTCTTTTGGATATGAAATTTATATTTAATTGACTTATCGGTAAGCCACGGCCTCCTTCGTTACTTTTGCTATCTCAGAAAAACAATGGGGGACCTGTGCCCCAGTAGAGCTTTATGTCTAGCAATGCCCCTGGTACAGAGTATCTATATGACCAGTATGTACCGGGCCGAATCAGAACGCAGATTTCGGTGCCTCATTTCGTTGCAACTTAACCCTTTGACGCATACGATCACACCGGTGTCATTAGAACGTTCTGTGCATCACATGATCAACTGCTAAATTCAAATGTGGAGTTTTAGGTGTTTGGGTTTCCTTCTTTTTTGTCTTCGTCTGATCACATGCCTTTTATTAGACTTAGATGTGAGCCGTGACGTCCTGAAGCTGGTTCAGTGTCTGCGCCTGGTGAACGAGTCTCTTCCAGAGGACTTGGCCTATGAGATGGAGAAAGCCCTTGATGACCTACTGTCTCCAGAGAAAGTGTCAGAGAAAATAATGGATGGTCTTTTGGCCAGCGAGTCAGTATGCTTGCATCACTAATTTAATGCAATCACATTAGTAATTGATCAGTTTAATGTCTAAAGTGAAATGTTCTCTTCAGGGTGAATGTGATCGAGGAGATTGCAAACAAACTGCAAAACATCTTTAACCCCATTGTTGCCATGAACACACTGCTCAGAGAACTGGACCTTGAAGCTGATGCAGAGACGGACACCAGACCTACAGGTACCATTAAATACACTTTTTTTTTGTTTTTTCTGGTTCTGTGGTAAATATCTTGTCTGAGATTTTTAAAGGAATACTTTGCCCCCCCAAAAAAACATTGTCATTGAAGGACTATTTCTTGTGGGACACAAAAAGTGATAGCATAATATCCAAGCTACACAAAGATAATCCATAAAAACCTTGCAACCAGTACTGGCTATCTGGGTCTACTGGAATTGAGAAAAATCAATTACAAAAACATATTGAGTTTGGCTGTACATCTGATCAAAGGGTTCGATCAACTTCAGACAAACCATTATCATGCCATCACTACAAAGACTTAAAGGGATTGTTCACACAAAAAGTGAAAATACTGTCATCATTTACCCACACTCATTAGAGCTTAGATTCTCTGCCCGAGCCCGGACTCGACCCGACCCGGGCCGATATTTCACGCCACTGTCCTCGGGCCGGGTCGGGTCGGGCCCTTGATAAAGCATGTCACGTGTCATGTGCAGCGTCTTGTCCACTCGCACTTTCGACGCATCACACCTGCTGTGCGTGCTGTACTATTCTGTAGCTTAAGTGCAACATGGAGCTTGAAGAAGCAAAGAAAAAAATTAAAACAAGAGAATTAACTTTGAGCAAGTGTTGAGGAAAATCGGAGGTATGGAAACATTTTAAACTAGTCGTGGGGAGTGACAACATGTGTTGGCTTTGTCTCGGACTTCGAGATGAACAGACACATGAAGCAGTCTTGCCATGACAGAAATTATGATAGTAGTCAGCCTCAGCCCTCAATGTCCTCTTTTGTTACTTTTCCGATCCATTCAATTATTTATGAATAAACAAAAAACGCAGTTTACATGCTTCTTCCTTGTCGCATTATTCATTAAGATAATAATTAATAAAAGCACGCACAATTATGAACTTGATAAATGTTACAGATATGTTTTACTATACACAAACAAATGCCTTTCAACTTACATGTGCAAAATTCTGAATTAAATGAATGTGCTGCAATTTGTACAAAAAGAGTGTCTGTAGTAACCTACGTGTTTTAGCTATTAAATAAGCACATTTAGTTTCAAGTTTAAGTTTTGTTTTGAAGAAAGCTTTTATTTAAAGTGAATTTCGTTTAGTATAAATTGTATCTTAATTTTAATACATTTTTCATCAACCAATTGCCTGGATTTAATACATAAAAAGCAATATAGCAGACAATATAATCATTACATGGAGGGGCCGGCGCGCCGCGGTCACTTACACCATTTGAAACTCGTAACACACGCTGTCACCGAATTTACAAATGCACATCTTGCTTGTTGCTCACACACATATTATGTTGAAATAACAATGTTATGTAACATTATTAATAATAATTATTAATAATAATATTTGATTTAATGCTGAATGTTGTGCTTGTTCAATTTAATAAAATTAAAACTTTAATTGTGATAATTAAAATAATTGAATATTTAATATTGAGTGGCAAATTTTTGCTCATTTATTAATAGTAGGCTATTTATATAATATAAGTGCAGAGCTCCCCTCTGTAGTCTAAATGATCTAGCACAGCAGCATCTGCGTTAAAAAAAGATTCTGGCGCCACCCCTGGTTATAACGGCCCACATATTAAAAATGGTCGGGTTTAAATTGGGCTCGGGCTCATAATTACAGTGAACGCGTCGTGTCGGGCCGGGCCGGGCTTGGACACAACGTGCTCGGGCTCAGGTAGGGTCGAGCTTGATTTGTTGGGCCCGATCTAAGCTCTAACACTCTCACACTGTCTTTCCAAACTGTGTATGAATTTCTTTCTTCTGTGGAACACAAAAGAAGGTATTTTGAAAAAAAAAAATGAAAAAATAATAACATATACATATACATATATCGGGTTCGGTAACACTTAACGTTTAGTTGTAAGTCATTTATAAGTGGTTAGTTAATGATGAACTAATCGTTTACAAAACATTCATAAATAATTAGCAAGTGTTATACTAACATTTTATGTATGTTTTGTAAATTGTTACAAGTCATTTACAAGTGATTAGTAAATGATTAACTAATTATTTACGAAACATGATTATGCGTTTATAAATGATTAATAAGTGATATGTTAATTATTGTATGTATGTTTTGTAGATTCAGTTAGAAGTAATTTACAATTGATTAGATAATGATTAACTAATCATTTACAAAACATGAATATGCGTTTCATAAATGTTTAATAAATTATTTTTTTTGTATGTTTGTAGCAATTAGAGGGTGCAGAAAGTGTTGTAAATGTAAATTACAACACTTTCTGCATCCCCTAATCTAAAGTGTAAACTATTCATCACTTGTAAATGTGTTACACATCATTCGTAGATTACCCCTTCAAGAATCAATAAGGCATAAGAGCAACGAATCTTATCTACGAATGATGTGTAACACATTTACAAGTGATGAATAGTTTACACTTTAGATTAGGGGATGCAGAAAGTGTTGTAAATGATTTATTCATGCGTTTACACATCTATAACAGGTGTTGAACACTGTAGTGTGTACTGCAGTGTAAGTGCTGACTGTGTTTGAAATAAATGCTATACAAAAGTTTTATTTTTATTCTGTTAATAAAAATAAATGTATCGTTGTAATATTAAATATTCAAGATATTTATTGTCAAATGCACAGTAAAAACACCACTGTTTTGACCTCACAGTGACATTTTTACTTTGCATGTCTCCCTTACACAAAATATACTATATAAATAGAGACAAAAAAGTGCAAATATGCATTGTGCAACTGATACAATCAAGGTATCAGTCAGTGAAGATAATTGGAAGTTGGTATTTCATGTGTTTAAGATTTTATTGGCTTGTCTTTTTGTCCTTGATTTCACACTCCTGTACCATCTCCCAGACGGCAGATGTGTTAAATATCAGTAAATATGTGTCACAATTACAGTATCAAGGGAAATAATTGGCAATTATTACTTCTGTCATAATCGTGCAGCTCTAGGTTCTAGCATACATCTTTAGTGGTTGTGGTCACAATCTGCTCTTGTTGAGTGGTAAATAGCTGAATATTATTATTTTGTGTATTTATTAGGGCTGGGAATCGATTAAAAAAAAAACTAATTAATTGCACAATTTGCTGTAATTAATTGTAATTATTGCATTTCCCCCAAGCTTGTAATCATCAATATTTAAACTTAGAATCACCTAATTAAATGAAACACAGGAAAAAAAAAAAGGAACAGAAAATAGCCCTTTAAAATAATATTAAACATCAGTATATCAATGTATTATTCTTTTTCAATAATCCATCAACATAATCAATTTATCAGATT
The DNA here is from genome assembly GCF_964197995.2 of Scardinius erythrophthalmus. Taxonomy (NCBI): domain Eukaryota; kingdom Metazoa; phylum Chordata; class Actinopteri; order Cypriniformes; family Leuciscidae; genus Scardinius; species Scardinius erythrophthalmus. Next base: position 23,949,058 of record NC_138244.1, on the reverse strand, counting down.
TTTAAAAAAAAAAGTTTTTTTTTAATAATTATCAAAATAAAATATAGTCCTACAAAGTTATTATTACCAGAGCATGTGATCAGAGCAAGTCATTTTACCATTGTTGCCCATCATGGCTATACCAGCTCAGCAAACAGAAGTCTTCCACAGAGAAATTTCACGTTATTTGAGCGGACTTTGATTTTCCAGTGCGTGATCAGATTGGAGCGTTTGGGCCGTTAACGACAGAGCAGAACATTGAGCAGCCGCAACAGGAAATCATTAAAACAAGGCAAAAAAAAGTGCTGTGTTAATTGCGTTATTTTTTTTAACACGTTAAACATCTCAAATTAATCGCAAAGATTAACGCGTTAATTCCCCCAGCCCTAGTATTTATGTGTTCTTCTGTCTTTCATGGATTAAGAAAGACAGTTATACGAGCTCAGAACGATTAAGGGGTGATTAAAGGATGACTATTTCTTTTAATGTTAGGCTGAACTGTTCCTCTAACCAGCACTGATGTGTTGTTTGTTGCAGGTCAGTCTCTGAGAGTGCGTATTAGTCTCTCTCAGCTGTACGGCAGCAGTGTGGCCGCTAGTCTGATCTGTCAAGCTGTGTGCCAGACTGCCATGACCCGAACTCTCCTCTGCAGAGATCTGCTCATCCTACTGCAACTCTACCTGCGGAATGGAGACAATGTGAGTACACACTTAGCATGTGTCTCAGTTAGGGATGTTTGTAAAATTAAAACCTGAATTTGGCTACGTTCACACTGCAGGGCTTAATGCTCAATTCCGATTTTTTGAAAAAATGCGATTTTTTTTTTGCAAGGCCGTTCACATTTCCAATTAAATGCGACCTTTTGTGATCTCCTGTGTCAACGTGAAATGACCCAGAAGTGACCCGCATGCGCAGGAGAGTACTCAACGGTCAACGACGTCACTTGTTGTTTGCGGAAGTAGCTAAACTTTAACCAGAGCCCGTCTCTGCTTTAACTAACTGTGATTCTCTCACTCACACACACACGAGCGCACGCAGCGACCGTTACACAAGAGCTAGCAGCCGCTGACCTATCTCATATCAGATTCAGCACAAATAAGTTAACATAACGTATATATAATGGCCGTGGGCTTTTTTTTTTTTTTTTTTTTTTTTTAATTAACGGGCTCGTCGAGGTCGACCCGTTCGGCAGATTTACCTCAGCTCGACGAATATGCAGTCCGTTTTCAAACCGACGACTACTTCAATGCAGAATTATGACGTTTTTCGCGTATCAATGACGTGCGGGTCGGATACATACGACCTGGCCGTTCAGACTGAAGTCGCATTTCAAAAGATCGGATATGTATCGGATTTGGGACCACATACCCAAGTGGCCTGGGTCGCATTTGAAAAGATCGGATCTGTGTCGTTCAGACTGTCATGAAAAGATCAGATACAGGTCGCATAGGGGCAAAAAAATCGGAATTGGGTCGTTTCAGCCTGCAGTGTGAACGTAGCCTTAGTCATTTAAAGGGATGGTTCACCCCAAAGGAAATTGTTAATTTACTCACCCTCAGGCCATTCAAGATGTATGTGACATTTTTTCTTCAGTAGAAATGTAAAGAATATTTTTAACTGAAACCTCGGTCCTCTGTGAATCATATAATACAAGTCAAATGGCTATCACACAGTCAAAAAATATACTGGCAAAAAAAAAAACTAATAAGGTCTGTGCAAGAAACTGAACATTATTAACAACATTATTACTAGGGGTGTGACAATAGACTTACCTCATGAGACATAGACAATACATGACATTGTATTCTTGAGAATGAGACTATATTTGAACACTATTTTTAAGATATCTTCAGTGATAAAACATATGACTGAAAACCACAGGACGCAAATTATTATTAACCAATTATTTTGGTAATCGAGTAATCAGTCAATTATTTTGAGTAATTAGGGCCCAAGCCCTGAAAGGGCGAAGGCCCTATTGTTTTCGTAAGGATTTTTAGGGCCCAAGCCCTGAAAGGACTAAGGCCCTATTGTTTCCGGTAGGATTATTATTATTATTATTATTATTATTATTATTATTATTATTATTTTGTCAACCTTTCGGGCACTTTTGGGGCCCTTAACATGCTCGAAAACTCTTGAAATTTTGCACACACGTCAGAACCCGCGGCCATCAGGGCCGGACTGAAGCTGGTACCCGGGCGTGGCAGGGGGGCTCGACAGCGCCCCCTGGAACGGGATCCAAACACGTATCCATAAATCAAACACGCTTGCATGTAATAATAAGAAACGGGCGTGGTGGAATGGCTCAGTAGCGCCACCTTTAGTCAAAAATGGGGGCTTAGTTTTTCCTAGAATCACAAAACTTGGTATGTGTATTGTTCTCATCAAGACGGACAACTTTCTAATTTACATGAACCATCTCCGACCAACAGGAAGAGAGATATTTTGGTTTGAATGTGGATTTTCTGAAGAATTTTCTCTCCCTCTGTCTGTGTCTGTGTGTGTGTGAGGGGAGGGGGGGATTTGACTATTGCTTTTATATTGTTAATCAAGGTTTCAGGGGCTTTTGGGGTCCTTAACGTGCTCAAAAACTCTTGAAACTTTGCACACAGGTTAGAACCCACGGCCATCAGGGTCGGGCTGAAGCTGGTACCCGGGCGTGGCAGGGGGGCTCAACAGCGCCCCCTTGAACGGGGTTCTAAAACTTGATCCATATATCAAACACGCTCGGATGAATTAATATGAAACTCGGTACACATATAGATCTCATCGGGCCGAACAACTTTACCCCGGTCAAGTTTTACGCCAGCCCAACAGGAAGGCGGCTATTATGGGTTGTTTGGAAAACGCTTGCTGTGGAATGTGAAATACTCCTCCTAGAAAATTCACCGTGTCCTCTTCAAACTCGGTGTGCATGTAGTCAAGACTTTGAGGATGCTAAATTGCGGACGGATTTTTGATATCTCGAACGGTTTGGCTGTGGCGAGGAATCGAATTTATGGCGAGAAAAGAGAAACACGGAAGTGGAATATCTTCTGCATACATTAACTGATCTTGATGAAACTTCAGCAGTGTGTTCGTGGTAAGAGGCCGATCAGATGGATATAGCTATTGTGAGTCAAAGTTATAGCGCCACCAACTGGCAGCAGGAAGTGTGTCACTTTCAACATGCTTTTGACAAAAGTGGGGGGGTTAGTTTTAACTACAGTAAAGAAATAATTGTTTGTATATTGTTGTCATCAAGCCGGACAACTTTCTAATTTACATTCAATAGCTCTGGCCATCAGGAAGTCAGATATTTTGGTCTGAATGTGAATTTGTTTGCAAAATCAGCCTCTGAATTTTTAGCCACTCCTCTTAAACTATTTATTTTATTCGTACCAAACTTTTTCAACATGATGAAACTACATTAAATATGCTAAATTGTGAATGGATAATAAATATCTCAAACGGTTTTGCTATGGCGAGGGTAATGGAAATTTGGAAATTAAAGTAATGTCCAAAAAGGAAACACTAAAAATCTTCTAAAAATGTAATTATATACCATTTATTTCTATATAAAAGAATACAAATATCACAACTAAACCCATTTTATTCTGTTTTTGCAATTCAAGAAGAATGAAAAAGTTAAAACAGGCTATTTAGTGCTATTTGGTTCAACAAAAAAGCAAACATAGGGCTATACTGCCCTCTTGTGTCCAAAAGGACATCAAAATAGTATATAAAACTTTTTACCAGGTAGGCCAATATTGTATTTAAATATACATTTATTAGGTATGTGTCTGAGGATATTTTCCCACCGGTTAATCGACGTGTGACACGAGTGGGTGCTTTTAAATCGCTAATATAATAGTGAAAGAAAAATAATGATAATGTTGCACACACAAATCACACACATGTGGGAAAGAATGATGCTTTTAAACAACACTAAACCGCCATTAGGTGTCGCCAGGCATCCATCTTAAGCGAGTCATTGATTCATTCGTTCAAACGATTCGTTCGAATGAGTCGATCATGATTAAGACAGATGTTTATGGATTGATCATTCAATCTTTGAGTCAACCGATTCGTTAAAAATGCTGAATCGTTCAGTTATGAGAAAACACGTGATGGTTCTGCCGTGATCTTTGTTTAACTATTTTCGCTGCTGAAACAGAACAAAAACAGTCAACATTGAATCTAAAATGTAAGTGACTTAATTGTAACTGTTTATTAACCTGTTGTATGAAATCTAGGGGTGGGAGAAAAAATTTATTCTTAGATGCATCGCGATGCGGACGTGGACGATTCTGAATCGATTCACAAATGTCAAAAAATCGATTCTCTAAAAAAATATTTTTCTAATAACGTAATATTGACGGAAGGCAAAAGGCGGAACTCTAAGCGGACGTGCGTGCAGTCTGTGGCGCGCACATAACAGAGAAGTTTCTTCTGCTCACCAAGGCTGCATTTATTTGATTAAAAATACAAACAAAAACAGTAATATTGTAAAATATTATTCCAATTTAAAACAGCTGCTTTCTATTTTAATATATTTTAAACTGTTATTTATTCCTGTGATCAAAGCTGAGTTTTCAGCATCATTACTCCAGTCGTCACTGTCACATGATCCTTCAGAAATTATTCTAATATGATGATTAAAACTCAAGAAACATTCATTATTATTTTAAATGTCGAAAACAGTTGTGTACAGTCGTTGATGAATAGAAAGTTCAAAAGAACAGCATTTATCTGAAATCTAAAGCTTTTGTAACGTTAAACACTACCGCTCAAAAGTTTTGGGTTAGTAGCCTAATAATTAAAATTTTATTTTTGGGGGAAATAAATAAAATAAATCAGTACTTTTATTTATGAAGGATGAGTTAAACTGATCAACAGTTACAGTAAAGACATTTATAATGTTAAAAATATATATATTTGAAATATATGCTGTTCTTTTGAACTTTACATTCATCAAAGCATTTTGAAAAAAAAAATCTGTACACAACTGTTTTCAACATTGAAAATAATTATGAATATTTATTGAGCATCAATCATCATATTAGTATGATTTCTGAAGGATCATGTGACACTGAAGACTGGAGTAATGATGCTGAAAACTCAACTTTGATCACAGAAATGAATTACTATGTAAAATATTTAAAAAATTGAAAACAGCTGTTTTAAATTGGAATAATATTTCACAATATTACTGTTTTTGTTTGTATTTTTAATCAATAAATGCAGCCTTGGTGAGCAGAAGAGACTTCTCCTAAAAACATTAAAATCTTACTGACCCCAAACTTTTAAACAATAATATATATATATATATATATATATATATATATATATATATATATATATATATATATATATATATATATATATATATATATATATATATATATATATATATATATATATATATATATATATATATATATATGTATATATGTATGTATGTGTGTATATATATATATATATATATATATATATATATATATATATATATATATATACGTATATATGTATGTATGTGTGTATGTATGTATGTATGTATGTATGTATATATATATATATATATATATATATATATATATATATATATATATATATATATATATATAAATATAGCTGCGAGCAGCGATGGAGGGCCCAAGCCGGTGGTACCGCCACCCCGGTGCCTTTAGGTAACTAAAGGCACCGGGGTTGCGGTGCCACCGGCTTGGGCCCGTAATCGCTGCTCGCAGCTATATAATTTTTTTTTTTTCATTTTTTTTTTTTTTTTGCCTTTTTGCCACTTTTGGGGCCCTTAACATGCTCAAAAACTCTTGAAATTTTGCACACACGTCAGAACCTGTGGCCATCAGGGTCGGGCTAAAGCGGGTACCGGGGCGTGGCAGGGGGGCTCGACAGCGCCCCCTGGAATGGGGTCCGAAAACTTGGTCCATAAATCAAACACGCTTGCATGTAATAATATGAAACTAATATGAATAAAAGTAAACATATAGATCTCATCAGGCCGAACAACTTTCGTGCTCTAACTTTTACAAAAGCCCAACAGGAAGTCGGTTATTATACGTTGTTTGGAAAACGCATACAATGGAATGTGAAATACTCCTCCTAGGGAATTCATCCGATCGTCACCAAACTCGGTGTGAATGAAGTCAAGACATTGAGGATGAATTCTTGCGAACAGATTTTTGATATCTCAAACGGTTTGGCCGTGGCGAGGAAACAAATTTATGGCGAATATTGGGACACAGGAAGTGTTATAACTTCTGCATACATTAACTGATCTTGCTGAAACGTCAGCAGTGTGTTCGGTGTAAGAGGCCGATCACATGGATGTGACATTTGTGAGTCAAAGTTATAGTGCCACCAACTGGCAACAGGAAGTGTGTCACTTTCAAAATGCTTTGAAATCACTCTCTTATTTTTACCCGATTTGCTTCAAACTTTGTGTATAATGTAGACACACGGCAGATGTAGACCTGTGAAAGGATTATTGATATCTTAGATACTGTTGCCATGGCAACGCATCAAACTTTAATATTCTTTTCGGATGCTTTTGAGACTCTTAGCATGCTTGAAATTGGATGAATCTCGACAGACACATCACATTTATTAGCCAGTAGACATGTGCAAAGTTTCAGAAACGGGCGTGGTGGAATGGCTCAGTAGCGCCACCTTTAGTCAAAAATGGGGGCTTAGTTTTTCCTAGAATCACAAAAATCGGTATGTATATTGTTCTCATCGAGCCGGACAACTTTCTAATTTAGAGTTATTAGCTCCGACCAACAGGAAGTCAGATATTTTGGTTTGAATGTGATTTTTTTTTGGAGAATTCTCTCTCTCTCTCTCTCTCTCTCTCTCTCTCTCTCTCTCTCTCTCTCTCTCTCTCTCTCTCTCTCTCTCTCTCTCTCTCTCTCTCTCTCTCTCTCTCTCTCTCTCTCTCTCTCTCTCTCTCTCTCTCTCTCTCTCTCTCTCTGTATCTGTGTCTCTGTGTGTGTGTGTGTGGGGGGGATTTGTCTGTTAGGAGAAAGTTGCTTTTATTATTGTTTTTCAAGGTTTCAGGGTCTTTTGGGGCCCTTAACGTGCTCAAACTCTTGAAACTTTGCACACGGGTCAGAACCCGCGGCCATCAGGGCCGGGCTGAAGCTGGTACCCGGGCGTGGCAGGGGGGCTCGACAGCGCCCCCTTGAACGGGGTCCAAAAACTTGGTCCATAAATCAGACACACTTGCATGTAATAATATGAAACTCGGTACACATATAGATCTCATCGGGCCGAACAACTTTCGTACTTTTACTTTTTACGCCAGCCCAACAGGAAGTCGGCTATTATGGGTTGTTTTGAAACGCATGCTGTGGAATTTAATGTACTCCTCCTAGAGAATTCATCCAATCGCCTCCAAACTCGGTCAGCATGAAGTCAAGACATTGAGGATGCTAAATTGCGGACGGATTTTTGATATCTCGAACGGTTTGGCCGTGGCAAGGAAATGAATTTATGACGAATAAGGGACACAGCAAGTGTGTTATAACTTCAGCATACATTATCTGATCTTGATGAAACTTCAGCAGTGTGTTCGTTGTAAGAGGCCGAACACAAGGATGTGACTATTGTGAGTCAAAGTTATAGCGCCACCAACTAGCAGCAGGAGGTGTGTCACTTTCAAAATGCTTTGAAATCACTCTTATTTTTACCCGATTTGCTTCAAACTTTGTGTATAATGTAGACACACGGCAGATGTAGACCTGTGAAAGGATTATTGATATCTTAGATACTGTTGCCATGGCAATGCATCGAACTTTAATATTCTTTTTTGATGCTTTTGAGACTCTTAGCATGCTTGAAATTGGATGAATCTCAACAGACACATCACATTTATTAGCCAGTAGACATATGCAAAGTTTCATAAACTGCCGTGGTGGAATGGCTCAGTAGCGCCACCTTTAGTCAAAAATGGGGGCTTAGTTTTTCCTAGAATCACAAAAATCGGTATGTATATTGATCTCATCGAGCCGGACAACTTTCTAATTTAGAGTTATTAGCTCCGACCAACAGGAAGTCAGATATTTTGGTCTGAACGTGATTTTTTGGAGAATTCTCTCTCTCTCTCTGTATCTGTGTTTCTGTGTGTGTGGGGGATTTGTCTGTTAGGAGAAATCTGCTTTTATAATTGTTTTTCAAGGTTTCAGGGGCTTTTGAGGCCCTTAATGTGCTCAAAAACTCTTGAAACTTTGCACACAGGTCAGAACCTTCGGCCATTAGGGCCGGGCTGAAGCTGGTACCCGGGCGTGGCAGGGGGGCTCAACAGCGCCCCTTGAATGGGGTCCGAAAACTTGGTCCATAGATCAAACTAGCTTGCATGAATTAATATGAAACTCGGTACACATATAGATCTCATTGGGCCAAACAACTTTCGCACTCTTAAGTTAAACGCCAGCGCAACAGGAAGTCAGCTATTATGGGTTGTTTGGAGAAGGCTTGCTGTGGAATTTGAAACACTCCTCCTAGAGAATTAATTCAATCCCCATCAAACTCGGTGTGCATGAAGTCAAGACATTGAGGATGCTAAATTGCGGACGGATTTTTGATATCGCGAACGGTTTGGTCGTGGCGAGGAAACGAATTTATGGCGAGAAAAGAGAAACACAAAGTGTTATAACTTCTGCATACATTAACTGATCTTGATGAAACTTCAGCAGTGTGTTCGTGGTAAGAGGCCGATCAGATGGATGTAACTATTGTGAGTCAAAGTTATAGCGCCACCAACTGGCAGCAGGAAGTGTGTCACTTTCAAAATGCTTTTGGCAAAAGTGGGGGGGTTAGTTTTACCAACAGTTACAAAAATCAGTACGTATATTGGTGTCATCGAGCCGCACAACTTTCTAATTTACAGTCATTAGCTCTGACCAACAGGAAGTCAGATATTTTGGTTTGAATGTGGATTTCTTTGCAAAATCAGCCTCTGAATTTTTACCCACTCCTCTTAAGTGGTTTATTTTATTCACACCAAACTTTTTCAACATGATAAATACATTTAAAGATGCTAAAGTGTGAACGGATATTAAATATCTCAAACGGTTTTGCATTTAGCATGCATAGTTTAGCATCCTATGATAAAGAATAGTTTAGCATAGTGTAACTAAAGGCACAAGGGTGGCGGTGCCACCGGCTTGGGCCCGCAATCGCTGCTCGCAGCTATATTTGGATATTATTTTTGTGAAAATAAAAGTAGACCTAAGTGAACAATAACCTTTAAAATGATTTAAAATAGATATATAACAACTAGGAATTTATAATTGGTTCGAATAAAGTATCAAAAGCAAGTAAACATGGTTTTATTGAACAATACTGTTTAAATACCTACTGTAATGTAATATACTATAAACAATCAACTTCTGTTCATTACGTGAATAGTTTATTAATATTTGGTCACTTCTATAGGATTGAAATGCTACAGCCACTGTGATTTCTTGAGCAAGAATATGTGGTGTGGTAGATTTTCCCTAAACCAAACTACGTACCTGGGTGTGGTCTACAATCAACTTCTCCGAACGTCTACAGTCAACGTTTAGTATATCTGCGTCTCATCTACAATCGACGTCTCCGAACATCTACTGACGACGTTTAGTATATCTGGGTCTCGTCTACAATCGACGTCTCTGAAGGTCTACAGTCAACGTTTAGTATATCTGGGTCTCGTCAACAATCGACATCCCCTAATGTCTACAGTCTGTCAACGTTTAGTATATCTGGGTCTCGTCTACAATCGACGTCCCCTAACGTCTACAGCAGGGATCAGCAACTCCGGTCCTGGAGGGCCACTGTCCTGCAGAGTTTAGCTCCAACCCTAATTAAACACACCTGAACAAGGCAATCAGTGTTTTCAGGATTACTAGATAGATACAGGCAGGTGAGTTTATATCAGGGCTGAAGCTAAACTCTGCAGGACAGTGGCCCTCCAGGACCGGAGTTGCTGATCCCTGGTCTACAGTCAACATTTAGTATATCTGGGTCTCGTCTACACTTGACGTCTCTGAACGTCTACCGTCGACGTTTAGTATATCTGGGTCTCGTCTACAATCGACATCCCCTAACGTCTACAGTCAACGTTTAGTATATCTGGGTCTCGTCTACAATCGACGTCCCCTAACGTCTACATTAGACGTTTAGTCTATCTGGGTCTTGTCTATAATCAACGTCCACTAACGTCTACAGTCAACGTTTAGTATATCTGGGTCTCGTCTACAATCGACGTCCCCTAACATCTACAGTAGAAGTTTTGTATATCTGGGTCTCGTCTACAATCAACGTCCACTAACGTCTACAGTCAACGTTTAGTATATCTGGGTCTCGTCTACAATCGACGTCCCCTAACGTCTACAGTAGACGTTTAGGCTCAATCCCAATTCTATTTTATACCCCTTCGCCTACCCCTTACCCTTCGCCTACCCCTTACCCTTGCCCCTTGAAACAGAGTTTCAAGGCGTAGGTGTGAAAATATTCCCCTAAGAAATGTGACACCACTACTACACCGTTACATATCATTATACATTGTCGCTAGCGCCTACGTCACAGGAGATGCGCCAATGTTTATCACAAACTTCCAAGATGCCGTCGTCAGCTGTAGTCTTGCGTGAGTTACAGCTATTTTTTTGCATTTTTCTTCTGAAGTTTGCAGAAAACGTACTCTGTTACTAACGTAACCTCGGTTCTCTCTAGAGAGGGAACGAGTACTGCGTAATATCTTACGCTAGGGGAAAACCTCTTTTCCACGAGATATTGAAGCCAAAAATTATCCTTAATTTTGCAATAATGTAAAACGCATTGCAGCAGCCTGCAGCCATGGGCGAGACAGCTCGCGCGCCCATTGGCTGCTCTGCGGCAACTGCACCAGCCTATCGAGAGAGGCCCCTCATGACGTCGTAACCAATGAGGGCGCTTCGCGCCCAATGCGTCATGTCCCGCCAAAAGAGGGTGGGGCTCGACTATAAATATAGCCTCGAGAGGCTGGTTTGACCAGTTTTTATCGCCGAAGCGAACTGGAGCGTGTGCATGCACGGCAAGATACGCAGTACTCGTTCCCTCTCTAGAGAGAACCGAGGTTACGTTAGTAACCGAGTACGTTCTCTTACGAGAGGTTCTCTCGTACTGCGTAATATCTTACGCTAGGGGAACACAGTGTAAAACGCCGTGCGTGCTTGAGATACAACACTAAAGTCCCTAGGGCAGGTGCCCAGGGCTCATACAGTGCCTAATCACATGGGACTCACAGAGAATCCGGGAAGAGGGGCTAGAATAGCATCATTCCTGTAATATAGAGCTCTAATAAGAGCAGAATAATCAAGTGTTTCACACAGCCAGGGCGAACTCGGCCTGGACTGATGAATATGGGGAACTTATGCATGTCCACAGAAGTACACGGGCGATCAGTGATCGACGCTCTAACTGTTTCAGCCTCCTGAGCCGATAGCATCGGGCAGGCAGTACTGACATTTAAACCGAGAGCAACTTAGCTTGCAAAGCGGGAACCTCGAGGTTATAAAACCTTATAAATGTAGACGGGGAGGCCCAGCCTGCCGCCATACAGATATCTTGTAAGGCAATCCCACTAGACCAAGCCCACGACGAGGCCATGCCTCTCGTGGAGTGCGCTTTGACACCTAACGGGCATTGCATGCCCTTAGATGTATAAGCTAATGCTATAGCGTCAACTATCCATCTGGATAAACTGTTTTGACGCGGCTAGACCTTTAGATCGTCCGCTGAACAAAACAAAGAGCTGCTCCGTCTGTCTGAAAACAGATGAGCGAGACACATAGGCTCTTAATGCCCTGACCGGGCAAAGGAAGCCTGCGTCCCCTTCCTCACCAGATACCGGCAGGGCCGACAGGGAGATCACCTGTGCCCTAAACGGTGTGTTGAGGGATTTAGGAACATATCCGTGCTTTGGTTTGAGTATGACTCTCGAGTCATTAGGTCCAAACTCCATACACGTCGCGCTCACTGAGAGCGCTTGCAAGTCCCCTATGCGCTTCACTGAAGCGAGAGCCAGAAGAAACACTGTTTTGAGAGACAAGTGTTTAAGGTCTATTAATTGTATTGGCTCAAATGGGGGACCTTTCATGGCTTCCAGAACCGTGGAAAGGTCCCAAACGGGAACCGAGGGAGGTCTGGGAGGATTCAACCTCTTAGCTCCTCTAAGGAAGCGAATGACCAGATCGTTCCTTCCTAGTGACTGGCCAGACGTTGGTTCAGCAAACGCTGCTATGGCCGCCACATAAACTTTGAGCGTGGATGGGGCTCTGCCCTTATCCAGAAGCTCTTATAAAAAGGAAAGAACCTCCGACACCCCACAGTGTAAAGGTGAAGTGCCGCGCGCTGTACACCAGCTAGTGAACACAGACCACTTTGAGGAATAGAGCCGTCTAGTAGATGGAGCTCTAGCCTGCGTGATCGTGTTTAACACTCCCGCTGGGAGGTTAATGGGTACCCGTTGATGGCCCACACATGTAGGGACCAAAGCTCCGGGCAAGGATGCCAGATCGAGCCGTTTGCCTGCGAGAGGAGATCCCTCCTCACCGGTATCGGCCACGGGGCGGTACTCGTCAACTGCATCAGGACTGGGAACCAGGCTTGGTTCGTCCATAATGGGGCATTCGTTTTTTCTGATTCGCTCTAACACTTGGGGTAGAAGCGTGACAGGGGGAAACGCATAAAGCGGACAGCGGGGCCAGACGCGGGCCAGTGCATCCCTGCTCTTGGAGAAAAATTCCCGACAGTGCGCGTTCTCTTGAGACGCAAATAGGTCTATTTTCGCTCTGACAAATGTCTTCCACAGCAGTTCGACTGTCTGCGGGTGTAGAGACCATTCTCCTGCCGGAAGATTGTTCCTGGACAGTCTGTCTGGTCCCACATTCAGGTGGCCGGGCACATGCGCTGCTCTGAGCGAGCGCAGATTGTGTTGAGCCCAGACTAGGAGGCGTTCCGTCAGCCTGTGAAGGGCTCTGGATCTGATACCTCCTTGGTGATTTATATAAGCTACCACTGACATGTTGTCCGAGCGGACCAGGACGTGGTGCCCTCTTATGTGGGGACAAAAACGCCTCAGCGCGTTGTCGACTGCCATCATTTCCAGGCAGTTTATGTGTAGAAGCTTTTCCCGCTCTGACAACTGGCCGAAGAACGGTCTGCCCTCTAGCAGCGCTCCCCATCCCGAGGTTGAGGCGTCCGTAGACACCACCTTCACACTCGAGGAAGTCCCCAGGCTTACACCTGACCGGTACCAATCGGTCACTGACCAAGGTTTCAGAGCTGCGATGCATTTCTGATCGACCTTGAGGCGCGAGAGACCGGAGGTCCACGCTCCGTGCGGAACGCGCGGTTTTAACCAGTATTGCAGCGGGCGCATGCGAAGCAGACCCAGCTGAAGCACTGAAGATGCTGATGCCATGAGACCCAGCATTCTCTGGAACTTTTTGAGCGGGACTAAAGTGCTGTGGCGAAAAGTTTCTGTCATGCGCTGAACACTCAGCCTGCGCTGCGGTGACAGCTGTGCTGTCATAGACAGCGAGTCCAGTTCTGTACCCAGAAAAGATATTTTCTGACTGGGAGACAGCGAACTCTTTGCCCAATTGACTCTGAGACCTAAATTCTCGAGGTGATCGAGTAATATGGTCCTGTGTTCTATGAGCTCTGATTGTGATCGAGCTAGAACCAGCCAATCGTCCAAATAATTCAGTACTCGTATGCCCCGGAGCTTGAGGGGAACGAGTGCTGCATCCATGCACATCGTGAATATGCGAGGTGCCAGGGATAGGCCAGACGGCAGGACTGTGTACTGATATGCCTGGCCCTCGAAGGCGAATCTCAAAAATCGCCTGTGACGTGACGCTATTTGTATTTGAAAATAAGCGTCTTTCAGATCTATCGACATGAACCAGTCCCCTTGGCAAATTTGCGAGAGGATTTTCCTGGTCGTGAGCATCCTGAACCGTCGTTTCAGAAGTGCTCTGTTCAGTCGTCTTAGATCCAGAATGGGTCTGAGACCCCCGTCTTTTTTGGGTAACAGAAAATATCTGCTGTATATACCCCCTTCGCTCTGAGCCTGTGATAAGGGTTCTATAGCCCCTTTGCTCAGTAACTTCGCTATTTCGGCTCGAAGTAGGTGTGCAACCTCCTTTCCCACCGTGGTTTCGATTCGCGCCGCTTGGCGTTGCGGGCGTCGAACAAACTGTAGCGAATAGCCTCTTTCTATAATGTTCAGCACCCATTCTTATACCCCGGGAAGCTCTGTCCACGCTTTCGCGTGAGTAGCTAAGGGCAGAATGATATTCGGGCTCTGGTCGCGGCCTAGTGGCGGGCAGAGAGCACCGGTGTGCTGTAACATGAACGCCGTGCTTGCAGTGCATGAGACTGGGGGCGCACTGATTACAGCGGGCAGCCTGCCCGCGCTCAGTTCTCTTACAGCGGTGTGCTGGGAGAGAGCGAGCGGGGTTTATTATGTCTGTAAGCGCGTGATATCGGGCCCATTCAAAACGCTGAAAACACCGTCTGTTTGTGCAGACTGTATGTGCGTTGGTTTCGTTTTTACAGAAACCGTGAGACATGTAGTGTGTAGTGTTTGTGGGCACTGGGACATGGGCACAATCACTACATTTGGTGCACAATCGACATGAGTCGATTTTATTTGTGCGGGCCGTGTGTGGCGGGCCGTGTTTGTGTGTAGCAATGTGCACTGGGCAGTGGGCATTTTTATTACACTCATAACACCGTCGGCCGTGGCCGGAACACCAGAAAATACACTCTTTATGGGATTTATCTGGGTCGCCGTAAAAATGGCGTTTGTGTGCAGGCAAGCGGGCTGTGTTACCGACTTGTTTACTGCAGAATACACTGGAACAGTCGCAATTACTGGAACTGGACGAGCGAAAATTTTCGGTGGGAGTCCGGCCGCAGCGGGACTCGAACACCGTCGCTTTCCTAAGCTGGTTAGGAAGGCTTAGGGGCCTCGGGCTTTATCACAATCTTCGGCCGTGGCCCGCGCGGCGGGGGGCGGCGGCCGGTGGATCGAGAACGCGGCCTCTGATCCCGGGTCTGACGGCGCTGTGGGGCGACGGCAGCTGATGGTTGTGGCTGGGAGCTGCGAGCAGACGGCTGTTTTGAGCGACCTGCTGCGGAGCTTGAGCGCTTGGGCAGGAAATGTTTCATTGCCTGCGATGTCTTCTGAACCTCAGCGAATCTGTCTGCGAAGTCCTTGACAGAGGATCCGAAGAGGCCAGCGGGGGAGACGGGGGCGTCGAGAAATGCGGAGCGCTCTGAGTCCGACATCTCCGAGAGCGTAAGCCACAAATGTCTCTCGGCCACGGTGATGGAGGCCATATTTCGCCCTATGGCCTGCGCGGCGGATTTAGTAGCGCGAAGGGCGAGATCCGTCGCGCTTCTCAAATCCAGAAGGCTCACAGCTTCCGGTCCTTCCTCATCCATTTTTCGGAGAAGGTTGGCCTGGAAAACCTGGAGGATGGCCATAGAATGGAGCGCCGAAACAGCCTGCCCGGCGGCGGTGTAAGCGCGACTGTGCAAGGCTGACGTGGTACGGCAGGCTTTGGATGGCAGCGCCGTCTTAGCGCGCCGTCCAGCGGAGGGCGGGCAAAGATGGGCGGCTACCGCCTCCTCGACGGGAGGGAGAGAGTGGTACCCTTTTTCCTTGGCACCGTCAACTACGGAGAATGCCGCGGACACGGGAGCACGCACTCTGGCCAAAAAGGGAGCGTTCCAAGACTTAGCTACCTCTTCGTGAAGCTTAGGAAGAAAGGGGGCTGGTCTTGAAGGCTGTGAAGCACGGTCCCTTTGCAGAAAACAGCCGTCGAGACGGTTGTGTGCAGGCTGCTGGGGCGTCGACCACTCAAGGCCGAGGCTCTCGACGGCCTGCTCGAGCAGACGCATAAGCTCCGCTTCAATGTTGGCTCTTTTCCCAGGGGGCCGGTGAGAAGACGGTGCGAGGTCCGCGGAGCTCGACCAATCCTCACTGCCCGACGCTAGGAGAGAGCAGCTGTCGTCCTCCTCACACACAGCTTCCTCGCAGTCCTCCATGGCGGAAGCGGCGGCAGACAGCGGCCGCTGACCGGCAGCGAGAGACTCGGGTGAAGCAGGCGGCGAAGCTAGCGGGCGCACCGGCGAGCTTTCGCGGGATGGAGGAGGTTCCGGGACCCGCTGAGCGCGGCGCTTTTTACGGCGCGGCAACGCAGCGGGCGAAGACGCAGTCTCGGAGAAAAATGCCCGCCGAGTCCGCAGAGTCACCATTGGCATTAGCTCGCAGTGAGGGCAGCCGCCGTCAGCGAGCGCGAGAGCTGCGTGATCCTCACCCAGGCAGGAAACACAGATGACATGGTGGTCCCCGTCGCTGAGTGGAGCTCGGCATGAGCCACAGGATGTACGAGGCATCTTGAAAAAGACGCTCGTGCTCTTTTAGAGAAAAAAATGTGTGTCGCGGTGGCGAACACACACAGCAATAAAAGGATATGTACGCCGGAAAGCGTGAGCAGGAACGGCGACTGAAGGCGGCGAGTTGTCGTCCAGCAGCTTCAGGTATGGCGCTAATCCCGCTGAGTGCTTCTTCGAACGGCGCGGCTTCCTCTCTGGATCCAGCGATGCGTAAGCTTCGCTTGAAGAGATAAAAACTGGTCAAACCAGCCTCTCGAGGCTATATTTATAGTCGAGCCCCACCCTCTTTTGGCGGGACATGACGCATTGGGCGCGAAGCGCCCTCATTGGTTACGACGTCATGAGGGGCCTCTCTCGATAGGCTGGTGCAGTTGCCGCAGAGCAGCCAATGGGCGCGCGAGCTGTCTCGCCCATGGCTGCAGGCTGCTGCAATGCGTTTTACATTATTGCAAAATTAAGGATAATTTTTGGCTTCAATATCTCGTGGAAAAGAGGTTTTCCCCTAGCGTAAGATATTACGCAGTACGAGAGAACCTCTCGTAAGAGAACAACGGAGATGACGATATCTTCGACGCCTAATGCTGCGTTCACACCGAACGCGAAGCGTCTGGCGCGAGAGATTTCAATGTTAAGACGCGTTTACGCGTGTCTGGAGGTCTTGCGGCGCGAATGACGCGTTTAGCACGGCGGACACGAATTCGCCTCATTCGCGCGTCCACTTCACTTCAAACTTTTGCTTTTTACACGCGTCATATTGTTATTGTCATATTGCGTCATAACGAACTTTAACGATTTTTTTGCAACCGTTTCTTTGAAGAACATGACCGTAAACACTAGATTGAATGTGACATAAAGAAAATGATTATTGGCAGTCATGTTGCCTCTGTAGCCGGTGTATGCAGGTACATTTCTCATACCCCTTCGTTTGAAGTGTGGTCCCGAAAAATCTTCGTTTCAAGGGCTATCTGGCCCTTCCCCTTACCCCTACCCCTCCAACCAAAAGAGAATCGAGACAGCCCTACCCCTTCACGGGAACGCGCAAAACGGAGGGGTAGGGGCAAGGGGTGAATTGGGATTGAGCCTTATCTGGGTCTCGTCTACAATCAACGTCCACTAACGTCTACAGTCAAAGTTTAGTATATCTGGGACTCGTCTACAATCGATGTCCCCCATCTCTCACTTGTTCCCCTAACTAACTTATTCCTCTAACTAACTTGCTCCCCTTTCTAACTTGCTGCGCAGCAATAATAACCAGATAGACTTCAGCAAATGTCCTTCAAATGCTTTAATCACGGCCGGGAGAGTTTCCCGAGCAGTTCTCAGAGAATCTCTCCCAAGAAGAAGCACGGCTGGAGGATCTCAGACAAATTTCAGAGAGAATCTCACCAGTAAACACGAATACAACAGTTTTTTTAGAAAAGGAGCATGTTGAAAATGGCATGATGCATTACATAATTTCCCTACAATTTGATTGGTTCTATTTGTAAAGGCAAGCCCCCACCTTTTTACCCTCTGTTACTGGCATAAGCAAAAATATCATTGTAAAAGGGTTAAGAGCTCAGTTGATTACAAGGTATATCGTGACATAATACAGACAGTATATTTTTTATTTTGTCATGGTCAGCACTTGAGAATTTTCCATAACACAAATAGACAAAGAACAGAACGTCTTAGTGCATTGTGTTGGAATGTTAGACCTAAAAGGGGAAGTAAGGTGTATATATGTTAGAACTGTTAGAATCATGGTTAGTTTAAAAGATAGTTTACTATCTTATCTATTAAAAATCCATCACAGTGGACATCAAAACATGCAAACTCAGAGCGAGGGTTTAAACTTTTATTTTGAAATTGCAATGAACAATTAATCATTCCGAAACCAGCATATTTAATTGAATTGCTGCCTTTGTGATTTCACAATAACACTATGAAATAGTTTTAATGTATTGTGCAGCGGCTACAGCCTTTGAAAACAGTCTAATAATGCAAACCATTGATTCTTGTCTGTGGAATGCGCCACTTCTAGTATTTTGCTGGTTAAGCATCATGGGTAAATTGCAATTCATTTATTTTTATTTTTATTGAGCACTCAAATTAAATAGAGGAATCGTGACAGCCCTATCTTGTAACGAATGTCACTTCAGTTCTACTTTCTGAGTATGAGACAGAACAGCATAATGCAAGCAATGTAAAAGGTATTGCCACAAACTCAACTCCTTCATGCTGATATCGTGAGACCGCTTTCACCTCGACAAGAAATATCGTCATGTATTAACAATGCGAGATCTTGTGGCATGAGATCTCGTCACACCCCTAATTATTACCTGTAATTCACAGCCTCTGCAAACGGTCCTGAGCGTGTTCATGGCAGACTTTAGCACAAGCTTCCTGTCACATTGTTAAAAATGTACAATACTGTAATGTTGTTATATTTTCAGGATTGTGAAATTTACTAAAATAAATGACATGATGAAATTTTGACTAAATGTAGAGTTTTTTTTTTTTTTTTTGCAAGACTACAACAAAAAACTGTAAAACACTGAAACTGGATTGAGAATGTAACAGTGCTGTTTATATGTATTTCTGCCCTTGTTGATTGTTCACTTAAAAATCTGGTGTTCACTGATCTTTTCCCCTAACATAAAAAAATTATGTTTCTAATTGAGTTTTTCAGGACTCTTTGCCTATTGTTTGTGTGTGCAGGTGTTTCTTGCGGGTGGTAATCAATTACTGCAGTTGCAGCAAGACTTGATTCCTCGATGCTCTAATCTGCTTTGCACGTATCATCTGCTCAAACAGATGAGCCTGACGCTTTCTTCATCCGTCCCACTGGACATACTGTGAGTCCACATGCCACATGGCCCATTCCAGAAAAATAAGATCCAAATATTTGTATTTAAGCTATGATTTGTATTGCAAATGTGTGTAAATGGCTGCCAAATTACACACAATAACCTAATTGCTGAAACGGGTATAATTTTTTCAGTGAAAAC
Organism: Scardinius erythrophthalmus; assembly: GCF_964197995.2. Lineage (NCBI taxonomy): Eukaryota > Metazoa > Chordata > Actinopteri > Cypriniformes > Leuciscidae > Scardinius > Scardinius erythrophthalmus. The sequence goes on along the minus strand of NC_138244.1, from coordinate 23,929,652 downwards.
GAAGACTTTAAATGCTACCCTCCATTCAGACAATTTTGTTTTGGGGTTTTTTGCTATAAAACTGCATAAATAAGACAGATGTTAGCTGTTGTAAATTAATACAAGGATCGATTGGATCAGCATTGATTCCTGCAGTTGCAAGATTGCAAAAGGCTGGAGTGTGAAAACCGGTTTGGTCTTTACAGTTTGAAAATATATATTTATATACATTAGAGATGCTCTGATCCGCCTTTTTTGCCTCTGATACCTAGGATTCAGTATTGGCCGATACAGAGTACTGATTATATACTAAAATAATAATTTTAAAACTGCTGAATTACCTAATAAACTCTAGGCCTCGCTTTGTGGAAGAGACTGGGATCATTCTTTTGTTCAAGGCATCAGGCTTGACTTAAACATTACTTTCCTAACTTTGTAAAACAAAAATAACAAACAGACACAAATGTAGTGAATTATTTATTAAATAATTGTGTAACAGTGCAACAACTGTAAATAAACCAAGTGCTTCACTAGCTTGGCAGACATTCAAAATAAACAGGAGTCAGGCTCCTTCATTCATGAAAAACAAGGAAATATATTTATATATAAATATATGCTATAAAAGGCGTTTCTTTTAAATTTATAGTGCAGCTTTTTAAGCGACATATGATTGATAAGACAGAACAAGAAAGGCTATTAATAATCTTTCATCGCGTAAAAGTATTATAAGATGGAGTCACAGCGTGCCTCTAACAAGTGCTTTCGATCTTCTTTCTGATCTGAATGGTGTGTGTAAAACACTTGAGTTTTGCCACAGACTAGTCCCAGCGTCTAGAATGCAACTGAATGCTTTAAGTGTCTCCATACTTGAAAAACCGCGGAAAACTACTTTTAAACAATGTTTACGTACATTTTTCAGAGTTTCCGCTAGAAAAAAATGGTGCCGGTCAAAGTGACCGGCAGAGGTTTCGTTTTCCGGACATTTTGATGATATGCCGGTCAAATATCGTCTCTTAATTAGGGGGGCGGGATTATTACACGATTTATTATTTATAATAATAATATTACCATCTTACGTGACAGTTCTCCATTACGGACGCGTCGCGACCGTTCAAAGCGGCACTAAAAGACTGCTTTAAAACTTTCACAGAGACCTCAAACAGAAAGCACAAAGCCTTTCTTTAAAACGAATTTTGTTTTGTATTAATTGTATCTTAATTTGAATCAGTGTTTCATTATCCAATTTTCTCGATTTAATAAATAAAAAGTAAATATAGCAGACAATAAATAGGCCTAATCACGACATGGAGGCGCCAGCGCCTGAACTGGAGCTAACGTTAAGCTATCATCCATGAACCGAAATTTAACGTATAAGGTAGCCTACTCGCCTCACACACCTAAAAAAAAAATAGAAATATATCTATTATCTACAGAAATCTCTACTTTTAAACAGAACCCTTCCAAACAAAATAAAACGATGTAATCCGTATGAAATGTGTATTTCTCTCCGGCGCGTTCACTACTGCGAAGATTGCGAGTCAGACTTCATCTTTGCAGCCGACACAGAAAACACTTGTTTATGAATAGACAATTAAAATGTCTCATTGCAATATTTTACATATTCATAATCATTACTTTTGCTGGTTCTTTGTGACAGTTATGAAAAATTGAGTGTGAGGGATTTGTTCACTTCACACAAAAAGATCTTGGAATGAGATGGCTAACTGTAGTAGCGTTTAGTCCACTGCCTATAATAGCCTAATTTAGAGATCACTTTTTTTTTTTTTTTTTTTTTTTTTTTTTTTAACCGACTACCGACTAGAGAGTAAACTTGACGGCACTCGCAAGAAAATGGATAAGTAGCTACATAATAACATTCACAAATATTACACCATTTAAAAAATACATAGGCTGCTGAGTTACTAAAACATTCTTTGTCAAATAACACACCTGTTTGTTCACAGTTTTAACGTTCATGTTTCCGTTTGTTTAATTTCAGTTTAATTTGAGGTGAATTATATCCATTGTTGCTTTTACAGCTACAAAGCTGGAGCACTAAATGATATTCAAAGTCACATTTCACGCTTTTAACATTAAATAAAGCACATAAACAGTACCAGAGATTATCATTGCCAGTTTGCCACACTTGGTGTTTGATGTTCCAGTGCGACGTCGCAGGAAAATAAAAAACGTTTCTAAATTAGAAATGTCGCATGTCGCCGTTGCGTCTGGTTAGGACAAAAACTCTGATTAACATGGAAAAGATACCTTTTATCGCGTGTCGCGGCGTAGTCTCATGTAGTTAGTTAGGACACGGTGTTAGGCAATTTTAATCGGACAATTTGACCAGAGAGATTTAATTTTGTCGGATATTAATTTTTTTTTTTCGGCCAATTACCGGACAACGGAAACCCTGATATTTACAGCGGGTCTATTCGAGATTAGTATTACCTGAGGTAATTTTTCTGGACCTTTTTTTACTGAAGGTAAAAGTCGCCGTAATCTTTACTGACATTGTCCATAATGATTACTAAGATGGCACAAACGGGCGGGACAAAAATCACTGAGAAGCTCTGGTGATAATTACTTTACCCCACCTCTCCATGTTAAACTAGTCCCATCTGAATAGGGCTTAAGATACAGCAATAAACTACAGCAAGATAAAGTCCTTTTATGCAAAACCATAGACCTTAAAGGGTTAGTTCACCCAAAAATGTGAACTACTAAGTAATTACTCACCCTCATGTTGTTCCAACCCCGTAAGACCTTCGTTCATCTTCGGAACACAAATTAAGATATTTTTGATTAAATCTGAGAGCTGGATCACTCCTCCATAGGCTTCTAAGGCATTATAACTTGCTGGCCCAGAAAATGTATTAAAGACATCGTTAATATAGTCCAAGTGACTACAGTGGCTCAATCTTAAGTTTATAAAGCGACGAGTTATAATGCCTTAGAAGCCTATGGAGGAGTGATCCAGCTCTCAGATTTAATCAAAAATATCTTAATTTGTATTCCGAAGATGAATGAAGGTCTTACGGGGTTGGAACAACATGAGGGTGAGTAATTACTGACAGAATTTTCATTTTTGGGTGAACTAACCCTTTAATCTACAGATCGATAGATAGATTTCTTTTTGTTCGACTTTGATTGTTATAAAATTGTTACTGGGTTTATTTAAGGTCATTAGTTCATGCATTATCTGTTTTTCTTTAGAAATGCTGATCTTCAGCATCTGTCTGTTCTGGAGCTGTCTGACTCAACGACTCCTACTTCCAACAGATCAGGTAAAATGAATCGCCACAATATAGAAACACAGGTTATGACTGATGATGAGAAGGCTGACTGATCCTTGCTGTTTTTTGTCTCTTTAGTGTTGAATCCTCAAACTGTTGTGGAGTTGTTCTACCAGAGTGTGGCCCGTAAAGCCATCATGTCTCAGATCTTCTCCCAGCAGGATGTGGAGGGCAACCAGAACATGTTGCACTGGCCACAGATGATCTCCAGTGTCCTGACACTACTCTGTCAGTTTCTGTATCCTCTTGATGTGTAGTATGCTAGTGTTGAGACCAACATTTCAGTAGTCTGTACTTGGGGTTGGTGAAATGACCAAAATCGTAATATCACGATGAGAGTAATTTTGTTTCACAATAATGATATATGATATTTGACAAGTATGAATATTTAACTGTTCAAGCCCAATTATGCGGGAAAAAGCACTCCATTCAGTTCACACGTGCTCTGAGCAGCGGTATGTGTTGTTTTCTTTATGACGCACGTCTCTCAGACAGCACTGAGAAACAGTCTCTCAGAGAGCACGCACATGTCAAGTCACATTTATTTATATAGCGCTTTTTACAATACAGATTGTTTCAAAGCAGCTTTACAGAGATAACAGGAAAATAATGCAACAAAGTTTTTTTCCAGAAGACAATAGTGTCACAGTCCACCAGTGAACCAAGTTCAGTGATGTTTCATTTTGTTGTAAAAAAAAGTTATTAATTTAGTTTATATATATATATATAGTGAGAAAAATAAGTATTTGAACACCCTGCTATTTTGCAAGTTCTCCAACTTGGAAATCATGGAGGGGTCTGAAATTGCCATCGTAGGTGCATGTCCACTGTGAGAGACATAATCTAAAAAAAAAAAAAACAGAAATCACCATATATTATTTTGTAACTATTTATTTGTATGATACAGCTGCAAATAAGTATTTGAACACCAGCTAGAAATATAAGCTAGAATTCTGACCCTCAAAGACCTGCTAGTCTGCCTTTAAAATGTCCACCTCCACTCCATTTATTATCCTAAATTAGATGCACCTGTTTGAGGTCGTTAGCTGCGTAAAGACCTGTCCACCCCATACAATCAGTAAGAATCCAACTACTATCATGGCCAAGACCAAAGAGCTGTCAAAGACACTAAAGACAAAATTGTACACCTCCACAAGGCTGGAAAGGGCTACGGGGAAATTGCCAAGCAGCTTGGTGAAAAAAGGTCCACTGTTGGAGCAATCATTAGAAAATGGAAGAAGCTAAACATGACTGTCAATCTCCCTCGGACTGGGGCTCCATGCAAGATCTCACCTCGTGGGGTCTCAATGATCCTAAGAAAGGTGAGAAATCAGCCCAGAACTACACGGGAGGAGCTGGTCAATGACCTGAAAAGAGCTGGGACCACCGTTTCCAAGGTTACTGTTGGTAATACACTAAGACGTCATGGTTTGAAATCATGCATGGCACGGAAGGTTCCCCTGCTTAAACCAGCACATGTCAAGGCCTGTCTTAAGTTTGCCAATGACCATTTGGATGATCCAGAGGAGTCATGGGAGAAAGTCATGTGGTCAGATGAGACCAAAATAGAACTTTTTGGTCATAATTCCACTAAACGTGTTTGGAGGAAGAAGAATGATGAGTACCATCCCAAGAACACCATCCCTACTGTGAAGCATGGGGGTGGTAGCATCATGCTTTTGGGGTGTTTTTCTGCACATGGGACAGGGCGACTGCACTGTATTAAGGAGAGGATGACCGGGGCCATGTATTGCTAGATTTTGGGGAACAACCTCCTTTCCTCAGTTAGAGCATTGAAGATGGGTCGAGGCTGGGTCTTCCAACATGACAATGACCCGAAGCACAGCCAGGATAACGAAGGAGTGGCTCTGTAAGAAGCATATCAAGGTTCTGGCGTGGCCTAGCCAGTCTCCAGACCTAAACCCAATAGAGAATCTTTGGAGGGAGCTCAAACTCCGTGTTTCTCAGCGACAGCCCAGAAACCTGACTGATCTAGAGAAGATCTGTGTGGAGGAGTGGGCCAAAATCCCTCCTGCAGTGTGTGCAAACCTGGTGAAAAACTACAGGAAACATTTGACCTCTGTAATTGCAAACAAAGGCTACTGTACCAAATATTAACATTGATTTTCTCAGGTGTTCAAATACTTATTTGCAGCTGTATCATACAAATAAATAGTTAAAAAAAATCATACATTGTGATTTCTTTTTTTTTTTCTTTTTAGATTTTGTCTCTCACAGTGGACATGCACCTACGATGACAATTTCAGACCCCTCCATGATTTCTAGATTTCTCAAAATAGCAGGGTGTTACTTCAAATACTTATTTTCCTCACTGTATATATATATATATATATATATATATATATATATATATATATATATATATATATATATATATATATATAGAGCGCTGCTCTGGAGAAAACAGTGATGTCATCGTCCAGTTCAGTTCTCATAATGGTGTCAATGCAGGCAGATCAATAATATTAAATATTGAATATTAAATTTAATGTCAGCAAGCCAAAAGCCAATGGCAACAAAGAAGGGAAAAAAGGTGAAAAAGGCAACTGTGGCAAGGAACCAAAACTCCTTCAGGTACTGAATATACTGAAATGAGTTCTTTTGCTTTTAATTGCACTTAAACAGTTAAAAATCGCCTGTTTTTAAACCTCAATGCTTAAAAAAACGCATGCAAACAATAAGCTTTCTTGAGCATATAGCACAGCAACAGTGAGAGTAACTGCGATTGAGGCGATAGTCCAAAATATCTACAATATACAAAACTTTTCATCTACTTCCAAAGTTGGTAACACTTTATAATAACTGCACGTTATTAATCATTAATAAACAGTTAATCATTTATAAAGCATTAATAGACATTAAGCAGTTTATAAATACAGCTACAAATGCTTTATTCTATATACTTTATTTATAAGCATATCTATAATGTTTAATAATTGTATTTTCATACTTTATTAATGATCAATTTATCATTTCTAAATAAAGTATTGCTTTATTTACAAACCAGTTATTTAAGAGTTGTCAGTGGTTCATAAGATCACTTAGAAAGTTTAAGTAAATGATTAATAAACTATTTAAATTTACATTCATACATCTTAAATATTTCTATATTCTGAATCATTGTTGTGTTTGTTTCCTTTTTCTGTTTAAAAGATAACTGAGCCTTTAAATCTCCTTTGTAAAAACTTTACAAGGCATGCATAGTCCTCACTTTATATGAGCTCACAAAAATAGTTAACTGACCACTACTAAATGCTTCATAACTACCTGAATTAACCATGAATTACAGTAGAAATACATGTTAAAGCATTTATTAACACACTAAGTAACTATTACTATACAGTATGTCTGAATAAAATGAATGTACATTTAAATAGTTTGTAGATTATAGATATGCTTATGAATCAAGAATAAAGCATTTGTAGCTGTATTTATAAACTGCTTATTCATGTCTATTAATGCTTTATAAATGATTAACTGTTTATTAATACTTAACTAATGTGCTGTGCAGTTATAAAGTGTTACCCAAATGGTACATTTATACTTAATTCTTAATTTTTAATTATTTACTTTTTATCATTTGAATTTGTAAATGTCAGGTAATTTTCAACTAACTATATTTTCAACTTCAAAACATAATTCAGAACATTCAATTAAAATGTTTTGTCTTGAAACTTAACATTCCATTAAGAAATAACTGTTTAAATAAATGTTGTGTCATACATGGACAGTCTAACACCGCCACATGCCCCAGGTTCCCTTCAGAACACACTCATGCTCACCTCTGCAAGCGAGCGTTACACCGTGTCCTAACTACAAGCGACGACACGCGATAAAAGGTATCTCCATGTTAATCAGAGTTTTTGTCCTAACCAGGCGCGACGGCGACACGCGACGTTTCTAATTTAGAAACGGTTTCTATTTTTCTGCAACTCAGTATCCTATGTATTTTTTAAATGGTGTAATATTTGTGAATTTGATTATGTAGCTACCTATCCATTTTCTTGCGAGTGCCGTCAAGAGATTACTCTCTAGTGCTGTGCACTTGCCGTGAGACTCCGCCCACACGCTGTTCTGATTGGCTGTGATTTTTGATTGACACACTGCCTGTCGCTGGAATTTTATCACGTCGCGTGTAGTTAGGACACGGTGTTAAGCAATCGCCTGTCAGTGAGTGGGTTGGGCGTATTGAATATTGATTCTCTTTTTATTATCGACATAGTACATCAGCACTTTTGATGTCACTACTGGACACTTGATATATTCAGACAGTTCTTGTTTGTAAAGTATCTGGGTGATGCTCGTTCACGAGTTCAGTATTTGCCTTGCATCATTGTACTAGCTGGCCCAGCAATCCCAGTTTCCTCTTTCCTGAATGCCTGATGGGAAACTGCCAATATGCACAACTGCAGGTGAGAAAACCAGTATGAAATTATACATATCTAATTTCCCAGATTGCACCATGGATTGCACATGGTCTTCATAAAAATGCAACAGTAAAGGGACTGTTGTTATGGAGTATAAATTAGCTGTTTCAGCCGAACATTTCATTGCATAAATATTTTCTGATTTAGGCCGAATTGGTTTTGGAGGGTCGAAATCAGTGACTGAAAACAGACGTTTCATTTAGTGGTTCTCCAATGGGATGTTTTGACTGTGTTAGTCCATTTCATGCACACAACGTGAATAAGCTACAACAGTTAAATATGTAATTTGTGTGGACACTGGATTGACAATATTAATTTATTGATTTTTCGGTAATAATGTTTCTTAAATCTAAAAGCTTTTAGTCTCTGTTGTTTTCTGTTAATGCGCAGCGTGAACAACCTAACTAAACATTTGTAGTATGCTTGCCATTCAGTAATTGCAAAAGGCTTTTTTCATTTTAATATGAAGCAAAGTCTCAACTTTAAAATTCTGTCAATTTTATTAAATTCAAACGATAAATGTCGTTTTGGCGCTCGGTGTGACAGATTGCTGTAGCGCACACTGGGATTTATAATAGTCCTTTACGATTGTTCCTTGTCAGACTGTACAAACATGAAGCCATGTCACACTGTAAGAGACTGTACGGCAGTCAAGACGCGTTAAAAATAGATGCACTTTTACTTTACACTTTTACTTATTTTACTTTGGCCCATCCAAGGATGCTAAGTAATGTAGTGATTGGTAAACGCGTCACAGCTGATGTTGTGATTTTTGGACTATCATGATTAACTATCATCAGCTATATTATATCTAATGTAAATTAGAAAATAATATACTGATAATCATTAATAACAAATAATCTTTCATTTATTTGTTTGATGCATAATAAGGTACTTCACCTTATTAGTTTCAGAGAAACAATCTTTCTGTAAGATAATATAACTCTTCCAAAGCCACACTCAACTTAATCACTTGTATTTTATGCGTCTTATGCACTTTATTCCTTTATCATTCATGGTATTCATTTATTAGTGGTGTTAGTTATGTTTATCTTTTGTTAATAGCATTTATTTTATTACACTTGTCTCTTCCTTGTGCTGATAATACAGAAGAGGCTATACAAGTTAGCAATCTCTCCAATCTTTCAGATAAATCAGCTGACCAACTTCCCCCCCAGTTTACATTAATTTTAAATGATTGAACAGTTGGGAGTGTTCCCACACTTCCAAGGTAAAAGACCTTGACTGGTACCCCAAGCTAAGAGAGGTGGGGAAGTTAGTAATCTGATGAAAATCACAAGTCAGTGGTGACGTGAGTATCAATCACTACTAGGGTTGGGTATTGTTTGAATTAATGATTCCGATTCTACTTATTGATTCCTAATATCGATTCCTATAAGGTAAAAAGATAAAGTAGAGACTGTATCATTCACATTTATTTTAAGTCTTACTGCAAAACATTTCATTGTAGCTGAATACCATGAACAAAAATCAACAGGCTAAAGAACAGTTACACAATGAACTTTTGCCTGTGGTTTAAAAATACCATTGCAGAAACAACTAGACTAATATGAATTTAAAGACAAATAAAACACTCTGTAATTAAAAAAGAACAAATAAAAAATGTATCAATCAGAGCATATAAATACAACTGAACAAAGATGCGTTTGAAAAAAAAAAATTCTTTTTTTGTGGCAATTTTGGCAGGGCAAGTAAACATCTAAACCACTAGCCGAGCGGGCCAGTAGAAAAAATCTTTAGCATTGAGGTCTGTAACTTGCCACTAAACTATGCACAGACCATGTTTTCTCTAAAAGTGTCTCTGTCTGTCTTTCACTCTCTATCCATCACTCTACCGGTCAAACAAGTTCTGGTTGACAAATTGGTAAAGTAAAATTATTCAAACTTTGTATTCAAACCTCAATAAGGGCACAAATGTGACTGTATTGATGGGGCTGTTTAGTGTTTATTCACTGATAATTAATAGATGAACACAGCTTGATTTGGATGTGTAGCCAGCAAACAGAATATGGAATGTGATTGCTCTACCAAAACTTAATTATTAGGAATTTATTATCTTTAAAAAAATGTTGTAACACTTTCACTGTGGCTGCGTCCTACCTCTCTACAGGAATATGTTCGATTAGTTGGGTCCTGGTGCCAGGTGAATGTGGGATCCTATCGTTTTGTTTTGGGTCAATGCTATCTGTCCAGTGGTGAGGGGCAAAAGGTAAGAAAATCCATGAATGACCAATGTGCCTCTGTTAGGAAATATTTGGATTAAAAAATAATAAAACTAATCTTTAGGTACCAAGCATAATTTGACAACACTAATGACCATGGATTCGATTCCCAGGGAATGTATGAACTTTATAAATGTGCAGCTTGAAATTATGTCTGCTAAATGTATAAATGTAAATGCAAGTAATTTCACTTAGTTGCCATATTCTTGACTCACCAGGGTAGCTATTTTCCTGCTGTTTTACTGCAAGTACCATTTCTGTCAACCGGAATGGGGAAAGACCAAAACTTGTTGTTAAAATTAAGGGTGTACTCACACTAGGCACAGTTTAATTGCAGAAGATTATTACGGAGGCAGCTGAATTTGCAGCTTTACTCACAAACTACAATTCCTGTTCATCAATAAGGTGAGAACCAGACCTGTTGTAAGCTTAAATATACTTGATTTAATACAAATTAATTGAAAAATGTAGTATCCAAGTAGTAATAGAAGATGTCTGCTGTCATAATGATGACAGTTATGCCCTGTTCTGTGCTCTGGTGCGGTTAGCGATCACACTACATGTGTACCGCGCCTGAGCCCAACTGAACCATGCTCTGGCTCACCTCTTCCAAGCTGGCCTGGGACGGTTAAGCGAACCGTGATAACACTAGTCAAACGAACCAGACTTTGGGGATCAAACGTGCTCGGGCACGGTTCAGATCGCCTAGTGTGAGTACACCCCAAGTTTCAGTAACATTTTGAATCGGTAATGAAAGCAGATGCTTCTGAAGCAGACAAATGGCTGTTTGCATTCTCTGGAATGCATGCAAGCGTAGGCGAACAGCCTTTTTCGCTCTTTTACCAATTGTTTATTTTTTCCTGCAATTTACTCCAGACACTACACAAGGCAGAAACTGTCCACTTCTCACATAAATACATGAATGGGAGGAAAAAATAACACTTTAAAGAGCCAGTGGCCTTTTTTATATAGGCATTCCAATGCTCAAAACATGGCAGATGTAGTAATAGAAGTTTGCGTATTTGCAGATGTTGTTTGTCATGTGTGGATGTGCGTTTTTTATGGTTTTAGGCATTGCAGTGTTTCCAGGAAGCAGCCACTGAGGTGGATAAAGAAGAGTTTTTAATGAAACTCACAGGTTCAGATGAGGAGACAGCCACGACTGCCCCACGATTACTTTATTACAACAAGGAAAGCGTCTGCTAGAAGCACAGAACAGGTTAAAATTATCATTCAGCATTTGAATGGGCATGTAATAATTCTAATTATTTACTTGTTTAGGTTTTACGGTTATTGGAGGATATTTGTTTGCCTGAGCTTGTGATCAATTTGGCAACGCTGGCCATATCTGAAGCTGCCAATGACGAGAGAAGCCAGGTAACAACTTTGTGTTTTGAGAGTGACTAATTCAAGTAATGTAAAATTAAATTGTGTATTACTGTCTTATTGATTTTTTGTTTTGTTTATTTGTTGTTGTTTTTTGTCTGATGGATTGTTTGGATTGAACCTAAAATGCATAGCTACCTTTTCCCCCCTAGATCGTTATGTGGTTTCAAAAATGATAAAATTAGATTAGGACTATCAAAAGTAACACATTCATTTTGCAATACATTTTTTTGTTTGTTTGGGGGTTTTTTTGTTTAATGCATTAAAAATATTTAACGCAGCATTTCTTTTTTTCCTGGCATCCTTTGCCTAGTTTTCATTATATGATCACACAGTCATTCATTCAAATGCTTTTAAACCATTCATGTGCGATAGGCCGCGGATGAGAGCGTGGAAAATTTGTAAATTTAAATAAAAATCTTTTTTCATAGCCTTTGAAAATGAACTAGTTGATGAACTTACCAGTCACAGTACCTAAATGCACGTTTTCCTTTTAGATTTATCCATTTTATCCTAAAATTTGTTAAAAGGTTAAATCAAAAAAATATATAATGAATATGTCAGCTTCCCATACATAATGATTTATATCAAACATAATTTTTAAATCTCCATTTAATATTAATAAGAAACTGACCTGTATTTTAGGCTGCTCTTTGGACTCGTATATTCAAGCATCATCTGGATCTTGGACACAACATTCAGGCGTATGAGGCCCTGACTCAAAACCCTGATCCTAGCAGGTACTGTGCAATGACATCATTTTCTTATCCACAGTTCAATGTAAAATACTTGAGCTCTCTGTGTGTGTGTGTGTGTGTGTGTGTGTGTGTGTGTGTGTGTGTGTGTGTGTGTGTGTGTGTGTGTGTGTGTGTGTGTGTCTGCAGGCAGCTGGACTGTCTCCGACAGCTGGTGGTGGTTCTGTGCGAGCGTGCTCAACTCAGGGATCTTATCCAGTTCTCATTTGTTAATTTACATGATGAGGTAGGTCAGAATACTTACTCACACATGTGCCTTCTAGGTATTTAAAACTGCATTGGCCCTGTTAGACAAGTTTTTGAAACAGACATCGAAATAAAATTCACTTTAAAAAATAGGGTTGATGACATTTAATACATGCGATTAATTAAAAATTCTTAATGCATTAAAATTGAATGCAAATAAATGATAAACTGAAGCACGTGTAATTGCGTCATTAACGTAATACCAATTAGATGATCTTGGGAGTCGAGAGTTTATCTACGTGATTCTGTTCGGTAGTGCAAATGAACTTAAGCTCTTTGCTGTTACAGAACGAATTCTGAAAATATTTTTCATTTTTATTTCTCATGGGTGCTTTGGTGTGCATAAATTTATGAATTATATGGACTCCTTATATCATTTGGTAAAGACACCTAAATCTACCTTGAAAAAAAAGCTTGCAGTAAATTTAGTTTTGTGAGAATCACCCTTTGATCTCATGCTTTGCTTTGCTGGATATAGCAAATGACTACAAAATGAACGCGTTAAACAAAACAATTGGTTGTATGCTTAATTTCGTAAGTGTGCGATTAATCGCACCCTTTTGTGCGATTGATCGCGATTAAAAGAAATGAATGTATTGACAGCAGACTGTTAGATCGGATGAAACCTCCACGTTAGAATTATCAAATCTAGCCCCGGACGCCTGTCAACAGAAAGTCTTGTTTGGTACTCAAGACTCTATTAACCCTCTGAGGTCGACAAACGCGCCGGCGCGTTTTGCTGGATTTTCTCCACATTGTAGCACTTTAAACTTAAATTTCTCCGTCATTTATGGTCATACAGAAAAAATAAATATAAAAAAAGAATCTGTGGTATTTCTACTTTTGTATGTGTCCACTTCCAATCAAATCAAAACATTGTGCTTTTGTAAAATAAAGAAAATAAACAGTGTGTGCGTTCTGCCTCTCCGTCGCGGTGAACTTTTTTTTCTTGAGCACGTCTATAAACTGAAACAAAACTCAGCGAATACTTGTTACACATTTATGAGCCATACACCTTTATAAACATTTAAGTGTGTACTTTTAAATGATCGGATTCAAAACGAAAACAAATATTCTCTGTTTAAGTAATTTGTATAAAACCAACAAGATTTCCAGCTTCTCAAACGCTTCCTAATTATTTTTAATTCGGCCACGCCCACTCGCGCAAAATATATTCACATGCAAATCTCCACATGGAACGCGATCACCCTCATTACCTCAACAACAAAACACTTCACTTCACTTTTCGTCGAGTTTGAAAGACGTGCCTGAGCTTACATTGGATTTACATCAGAAGAAGAAGAACGATATTTGAAGACAAGAAAGATAAGGTAAGAAATTCTTACATATTAGTTTGCTATTGTTGCATAAATTTCACATTGCAGTTGAACTGTTGCTAGATATATGGTGAATATTATAATATTTAGACCCGTGTTTACTGTTACTGTGTTTGTGGATATCTGCTCAAACGTAGATAGACTATGTATATGGTAGGCCTAACCATAATGTTTTATATTTGATCGCAATCGCGTTTTAATGTATCATATTTTTGATCGCAATCGCGTTTTAATGTATCATATTTTTGATCGCGATCGCGTTTGAATGTATCATATTTTGGAAAAGCAAAACGCTCCAAACGGCTTCATGTTTTTACTATTATCTCATTTCATATCATCATAACGAATGGAAACATTTGAAGTAACATGATAATCAATATATTTTTCTCTAGCTTAGTTGTTACTGAAATCTTTTTGAAAATATATATAGGCTGCTATATTGTTATTATTTTATGCAGCACTGCGCATAGCCTATACCTACAAGGCACAACAAACCTGGTGTTCATTATATATTGTTGGAAACATTTGTGTGAGTGTGTGTGTGTATTCTGTGAATTTTAAAAAGCAATTTTAACAAGAAAAATCTAAAATGTATTCCCAAAATCGTGCAGGCCTTTCTCTTGATATCAGTATGTTCACTTTTTTTTTTTTCAGGGCCCAGATGCCACTGAGTCCTGCTGACTTCAACATTCACAGTACATGTCTCTGTACATGAACATGGTAAAGTGAAAATCAAACACCTTAGAAAATGAAAGGTATGTACAATGTTTTTAGGAATGGCACAAAGGTCTCTTTCTTCAATAAGTGCTTTTTTGTTGTGTATCTTTAGATTATGTTGTGTTGTAAATAAATCCAAACAATTTTAAAAGCCATTCTTTTTTAAATCTCCTCATTCTTTGTGCAAGGTTGGTCAGAATGATGGGCCCTGATAAGCTCCTAATAGGGCCATTAGGGAGGTTCTTTGTCTTTCTCAGGTGTGGAAAGCTTTCATATTAATGAGGTGATCCGCCCCTTCGCATATTGCTTTCTAACACAAAACACGTCGTAAAATTTTTAAATCAATATATTGTCTTCTCTGAATGAGCAGTCAGGGTGATTCTCACATAGTTTTAGAGCAAATATTCTAGGCTACGTGATACAATTTTCAAAAGTCTTGTGAAGAAATAATCAGTATGGGTTTCATGACCTTATTTCAGTGAGAATTTATTTTTGTATTTTCACAAACCACGCATAAATGTCATTATCTCAAAACTACAAACTTTTACATACATGCTGCTGATATATTATTGTAGCAGAGTTTGTGCTGAATACAGTGTAATTAGACTTTAGCCATGAAAATGTCACAAGTAACAGAAATAACCACAAATGTCAGAGCATGTCAGAACACCTCCAGGGCCCAGAAAACAGCTCAGACCTCAGAGGGTTAACAGCCTTCTATCAGCCTGAGAGTTTGACTGAGAAAAGCAGAAGCAGGAGACGAAGTGATGATGTTAAAAGAGCGGAGTTTATTGAATAATCTTAATAATCCAAGAGTTCCGGTCTCTATTTCCTTTTCAGCGGAGGTCCGGACAATGCTTTTTTGAAACAGTTATACATTTCTATCAAGGCAGCTGTAAAAAAAAACCTCAAAATAATTTTTTCCAAAAATGTACCAAAAAAGTTAATATTTCTCGCAACTGGATATGATTATAAAATTGTTAGATCAGATGTTTTAACAGGCTATTTTTTATTTTACATTTAGACACCTTTGTGTATGGCCTTGGGACTGAGAAACATACTGGAGGTTTATCTCTTAAGAAAAGTATGGACCATTTTTATTATTTTGCTCAAAGCAGGGCTGGACTGGTAATCTGGCATACCGGGCAAATGCCCGGTGGGCCGACGTGCTTTTTGGGCCGATACATCTCATTTTTTTTTTTTTTTTTTTTTTTTTTTTTTACGGCCCATAAAACGCGTACATCGGCAGCCCATTCGTTTTGTTTTGTTTAATAGGCGGCGCTGGGTTTGTGCCGGTGTAATGCATTGGTCAAAAAAAGTAAGCGTTATTTTTTTTTCCACTGACAGACCGGCCCATGAAACGCGTAGATCAGCGGCCCATTGGTCGTTTTCTTGATTGACACTGGGCTGGCCCAATCACAGCTTTAAAAACCTCCCCCTTTGGGCTTTGAATGAGCGTGCAGTGTCAAGTGTGTATCTGTCAAAAAAAATAGTCTGAGAGAAACGCGAGGAATGTGCAGAGAAATAGTGTGTAATAGAAATAGCAGACGCTGTAAAATGTGTCAAAATATAAATGTTTTCTGCAGCAGCCAGCAGGACCTTCATCAGCTCTAGTGGCTGATGAGGAGGATAGTGAGGAGGATCAGGAGAGAGAGATGAGAAAGTGTAGAGTCCACTCCGCGGTAAGCAGAACTACTTTCAAAACACTTAGGCTATGTCATGAGTGTAGGAACCCATAACCCAGTTACGCATTATTTCCACATCTGCATAGTTGACGATTACAGAAATTTACTAGAAGTTTAATGAGACACGTTTTTATCCATGTTTTCCGCCAAAATAAAAGCTTGATGCAGTTTCCATCAAAATAAAAGATCATGTGCTGATCTCTTTCAAGTGTATTAGTACAAAACTAAATATAAAGTTTTCTTTATTTTTCAGTGCATTTGTTTTACAATATATGGCTATTAGGCTACTGTCATGAGATTAATATTATAACTATTATTATGTAGTAATATAGACAGATGCTGTTACAAAAAGCGGTTTGAATTTTTTTATATATATTGCACACTGAACATGGGTTGGAGCTTTTAATTTTGAACCCTCAAACTGCACCAGATTGATGAATTTAACATTAAAATGCACAAAATTTTCTAAGGGGGGGCATGCCCCCAAACCCCCCTACAAAGACTGAGGTCCGCCACCACAGTTTTACCAAAATTCCTGAGAGAAACACTGGTATTGCTATGCCTATGCAGCTTAAATCTTGTTTTTTGGATGCATCACTGTGTAGTATAGTTCAATTGTATTAATAAATTACAATTTTGTACTTATTTCATCTGTTAACTCTCACTCGTTTATACTCACTCATTACATGGCATTAGTGGTTTTAATGAATAGGAGTTGAACAAAAACATATTCAAGGGCATGCAAAGATGGATGGTGTTTATGATCATATGTAGTGGGCCAGTCTGGTCCAAAATGCCAGGGCCGATTTTCTGTCCCAGTCCTGCCCTGGCTCAAAGTAATGAACTACTAAATACAAACAATGTACATAATCTAATTTATTAATTAATTATCTAATCTAATCAAAACAAAGTTTTAAACTAGTAATTTAAAAGATATTTTTTTGTCTTCCCTTGCGATCTCTAAATAATTTTCCAAATTCTGACATTATTTTGAAATGCTCTTTATATGCTGATTAATAATCAGTCCCTCCAGTTTTTCGCGATTCCGCGATCGCTGAATACAATGCAAAATCAACAAAATGTTACATTTTTTTGCGATCCTGCATAATTCCTAATTTAACCACAAAATAATCACAAAAATGAAAAAGACCTCAAAACATTAAATTATAATCACCCAATTGAAATATCTATAGTTTAATTAAAGTTTCAATGCATTTTTACGTGGATATAGATATTGCGGGAAAAGGGGATACTCCTTTTCTTTGATTTACTGAAGCCTATAATGTAAAACGCATTTTGCAGCTCCACAGCTAGCACAGTGAGTGTCTGGCTGAGCGCAGACGCCACGGGAAAATCGGACCTAATTTTACTATTAATAATAAAAGATAAGCTAAAGTGCATTGTAAATGTCAGTAATTTATCTTTTTTTGACTCATTCTTTTCATAAATAATCATTTCAAGTCTGAAATATGTGAGGTTTATCTTTTTATAAAAAAAAAATTTGTCAAAACTTTTTGAACTTGTACATGTTAGTATAACGTGTTGCAAGACACTTTTAAAATCTGATTCTGGCTATCATTTTTAATGGTATTATTTTAATGTTTATGTAAACACAAAGTGCATATTGATGCTTATTTTATTTGTTATTTGCTGGTTTTCGACATAAAACTTGGTGAATTGATTTCATTGTGTAGTATTAGTACTTTTTGGACAGGATTCAGTGATAACCGACATAATTTTTGTCACTATAATCATGAAATGAAATGTTCATGCCATTTCATCTCTAGTTATGATCAACTGAAATCAACTAATTATGTGTTTTTTACAATATAATATGCAAAGTACAATTTTCTATAAAAAAAAAAATTAAATCTGATTCTGTTCTTTTCTCTGACACGCGTTGTTGGTTGTGGAAGGTAACTAATGTGATTGCTTTATCTGTAAATTAAATAAATGCTTTTTCAATGACTGAATTCATTGAAATAAAATGAATTCTTCGATTTTAATATTTTTTTGGCAATGCGTCGTAGGTCTTAAATTTCAATCTTTATGGTCTTAAAATGTCTTAAAATGGTCTTAAATTTGACTTACTGAAACCTGCTACTGTAATATAGGCTTGTATTGGGTTTGTTCATCTCATGTCTGAATGATGTCCATTTATATCCCAGGGTCCCCGCGGGTCCTTAAAGTCTTAAAACGTCTTAAATAAAATATACGTTTTTTAAGGTCTTAAAATGTATTAAATTTCACAAATTTTTGAAGAGTGGCATTAAATTTCATCTGGGCGGCATTAAATTTCATCTGGGCGGCATTAAATTTCATCTGGCGGAGTTTCTCCTTTTGTCGGGAGAAACTACCGGTATTTTCCATTTCACCAGCGCACGTCCCTGTCTAAAGACAGTAAAAAGTAGCGTGTGCCTATTGCACAGGCATCACACACCATTTAGGGGGCAGTACGTGTTTTCCGTAGGCCTGTCATAGAAACAGACGAAGAAGTTTAGTGGCAGACGCGAGCTAAGATAGGGAAGTGCAAATTTAATGATAACTGGCTCAATGATGAGAAATATAGCGGCTGGTTACAAAAAAACGACGGTATACGAAGTGCGGTGGGCTGCAAAGCCCTTGATGCGCATATGAAAGGGGAGAAGCACAAGCGCAACAGTCAGGCAACAACTGTCCCCATTCAGCTGTTTGCCTACATCGAGATTTTTTATCCAAAAAGTCAAGGATAGTCTATCTACATACGTGACTTTCACGTTTCCATGGTAATCAGTCACTCGTGCATCACGCCCAAATGCACGCAACCGCGCGGCCGCGCCGAATAATTTTCATAGAGCTCGCAATGAGTTCAAAACGGCAAAAAAACTCTTCACTCCTTATTCACAAAAAAGTCAAGCACTGCAAGTAAGTTGTCATCTATAATTCATGTGGTATTCGAATTGTGTTGCACAATGCGGATAACTCAGCCTATTTCTCTTGTTGAATAATTAAGTTTTGTTGTAAATTTAAAATATTCACTAACTGTTTTTATTCGTAATATCTTTTGAAGTAGTTTTAAAAGGTTTGCAATTGGAAAGTTTTAGTAAGACTCTGCTAGGCTATTAAGGAAATGTAATTTTGCCCAAAATAACAACTTTTATTTTAAGTAAATGTTATTTTTTAAATCAGCTTAATTCAGTGTGATTTTACCATATTATCATGCTTAACACTGATCATTTAAATAATTGTAATGCAATGATCAGATGCAGATATCTAAATCAGAGAATATAACGTTAGGTTTGGGCGGTTGGCCGGTGGATTATTTATTTTTAACAGTGGATTCGAGTGACTCAAAGTGCACCAGATTAATGAATTTATCTTTAAAATGTACAAAATTTTCTTTTTATTAGCTTACTTTATTAACTAGTAAAATACATGATCAGGATTTTACCATAAGTATATGAAGTATAAGTATACTTTTTTTTATAGCCTATAAAGTATACGGTATACTGAACATCTGCATTTCTTTTTTTCTGTTGTATTGCTTTAAAAATAAATAGCATTTTAAGCCAATTAAAGGTGCTGTATGTAGCTTTTCAACCAAAACAAATCATTTTTTTATTGCCTGTGTGTGAAGGGGTTATAATCTCACATTAAAATTATCCACTTTGCGGGTTTTGCTATTACCTCTGAAAGCAAGTATTCTTATTTTTATGTGAAGGTCCCGGGTCAGATTTACTGCCAGTGACGTCACCTGCATGCGCGCTCCCGAGCCTCTCGCCTCGTCTAGCCTACTGACTTTGCACTCAACAGTGACGACACTGCAACTTATGACATGGACTTATGACTTATGCAACGTATGACATGTCTGATAACACTAAGAAACGACCTGCGCCCAGCAAAACACAGACTCCAACACAAACTCCACATATTGATAAAAAACAACAAAAAACGTTTTTTCTGCTGAAGCTCGTAAGGCGCCAGACGTGAATCGGATGAACTTCGGGTAAAAAACACGGATCAACATCGGCAGGGCATTTGAATAATGGAGAAACCTTATCTACAAACCTAGAATGTACATTTCCTGAAGAAAATGTGAAGTAGTGCTTGCACTTGGCAAAATTCGGCACGGTTGATAGGATCCATACTTATCATGGTACGAGTATGGAGCATTAGTTCAACGTCAATCTGATAAAAGTAGCCTATTATTTTAACGTTGGAGTGGGAGTTTACCTGAGTTTCCAGCATGTTGTGGGATGCTTTGTGTGTTACGTCCGGTTGCGTCTCAGTCTGGCCGGTTCCCACAGTGCTCGCTCATAAATTCGAGCATGCGTAAGAGCACGCGCTTGTAAACTTATTGGTTGCAATCTGAAACATCACAGCTAGAGGCCGCTAAAAACTACATACAGCACCTTTAAGGAAAAACCTGTCAACAAGCCTGAAAAAAGAATTGGTAGTTATTCTGTCCCCCTCACTTTTGAAATGATGGCTAGGCTACGGCCCTGAGGCTAACATTACAGCCGCGTTGGTGTCTTTGGGGCACCATTTTACATTCTCCCCAACTAATACACTGAAGGCTGAAATGCTGTGGGTTTTGCACACGGTTAGCCGACATCACTCCTATACATCCAACGAAGACATAAGCACTTCAGGGCAATGTTCCCTGAGGAATGTGCAAAAACATTTAGTTGTGGCAGGGACAAAACCTCTTCCCTTACTCGATTTGGACTTGTTCAGTACATAAAAAGGGGACTTCTGTCAAGTGTGAATCAAGGCAGCTTCGTTGTCATGTTTGAAGAAAGCATGAATTGGACCACCAAAGGCTATTAAGACTATTTGCACTGTTGCTCAAATACAAATGTGCTTTGTTAGCCTGAACACCCTAGAGTGTCATTTTTATATATATATTTTTTCCATGGTAATGGTCTTAATTTTTATTCTTGAAGGTCTTAAAAAGGTCTTAAAAGTCATTAAATTTGTTGATCAAAAATGTGCAGATACCCTGATATCCGCAAAAGTCACAAGACTATCATTTAAGGGACTATTTATCAAAATGTTCTCCTAGGGGAGCAATACCAAGGGGAAAACATTGGAGAATTAATGCTTCACAACCTTGAAGACATTCCTACTCGTGAAGACAAACATCCCTTCAAACCACACAAGATTTAACAATAGAAAGCGTTGCAAGAGCAAGGGAATAAGTAAAATAATTAATATAAAAACATAAAATGACATAAATATAGAATAAAATTATTAAAGGTAAAATTTCACTTTGAGGTTTTTTAACTTTAATATGAGTTCCACTAGCCTGCCTATGGTCCCTCAGTGGCTATAAATTGTGATAGGTGTAAACCAAGCCCTGGGTATCCTGCTTCGCCTTTGAGAAAATGAAAGCTCAGACGGGCGAATCTGGAATCTTCCCCTTATGTCGTCATAAGGGGAAAGGTTACCTCCCCTTTCTCTGCTTTGCCCGCGAATAGAATTAGGCCCGCCCATGAGAAAATGAGCTATGTGAGTGAGATTGTTTTTTCCTTGAGAGACATCATGGCTTGCAAACGAGCGAAGCATGGCAGTTTCTCAGTGTTTGGATGTACAAATTAACACAAAAGTATTTATCTAGTTCCTTCATCCGAGCCTCTGATGAACCAGTGTGTTATGTGAATTTCTGATGTGTAATTGTTCAAGTTCAGACTGATAATCTTTCTCTCAAAATCGTTCAATACTGTTTATTCATCAGTAAATCAAGCCAGTGACTAAACGATCAACTTCACGTCGTTTATCTTAGTAGGATGAAAATAATCTTATTTAAACTGTGATTTAAAATGTATACAGAAAGCGATCAAAGAACAATCCCTTTCCAATCGCCCAAGCTGTCAATCACACAGTGCGAGTTTATCTGGACACTTGCCAAAACTCTTTATGAAATCAATGACGCTGTTACACTGCACAACGAAGCTCTTACTGTATTTACATCATGTTTACATTCTAAATACTTTAAAAACTTCTCACGATTCGTTAATCTCGATAGCTGTAATAGTAAAAACGTATAATAGCTGTAATAATAAAAGTTTTCGAGAGATCCACAATGTAATGCATATGCAAGCATGTCAGCCAATCACAGGAGTGGGCGATTACACTGAAGTCTCACAGCAGACACGCCCCTTCAAACAGAGCGTTCAAATCAGAGGCTAAAAGCAGGCTTTATTTTTAAATTGTGACAATTTTTTATCTAAAAAACATACTAACATTATAAGGGCACCCCAGGAAACATTATAAAATAATAAAATAATCCATGCCATGGGACCTTTTAATGGTAAAATTAATAAATGTAAATCAAATAACAATATGAATAAATGATAAATCAACTATATATATATATATAGTATATATAGTATATATATATATATATCAACTATATATATAAATGAATAATGATTATAAATGATTTTGAAGAAAAACATGAAAACAAAGAAAATAATCTTTAAAATAATACAGAAAATAAAACACCAATGTTGCTTTCTTAAAGTAAAACGGGTTGTTGCTTTTTGCAGTGCAATTTTTTTTGGAAAGATTTAAATAAGTCAGTTGTTTTATCTAACATGTCTTACAGATTTCTGATCATTCAAAATAAGATGCAGATAAAGTAGAACTGTAAGATTACATTTGTGATGCAATCTGGGAAAACCCGTATGTTTTAACTAAGGTCTAAAAATAAGTCGAATGTCAGGCCATCCTTAAAAATATTCTTGTTTGCCGTAACCCGACCGACCCTGTCAATTTAGTACCGACCCAATTCTTTTTTTTTTTTCCCTTTTTGTCCGACCGACTTGCCGGTTGTAAAATGCATTAAGACCGACCGATTTTTTTTTTAACTCTTCAAACAACTAATACAAATGCAATAAAATAATATTAGTTATTAAGTATTGTGAATATAAATTGCCTAGACCTACATACAAACATAAGCTGCGTTCTTTCTTTTAAATAAAAACCCGTGGCGCGTCATCTATGATTGTTTACAGTACACCATTGGTTTACGCATGTCACACTCCGGCCTGTAGGCTAAGTTCACTTCGTTTCATTCACTGTCAATGGTTCGCGCTTGCTTGGTAATGATGGCTGCGGCTTTACTCTAAAGATTATTTCATTTTTATATGTTGTTGAATATGGTTTATTAAAAAATAAACATGTGAGAGCGTGTTATAGGCTATATGTCATGTTTTAGTCAGATATGACGACGCTACTGCAACACGCACCGCCGCAGATGAGAAGCTGAGCATCAACGTGCTATCGCAAATCAAAGTGAAAGTAGGTCGCAGACGCTTAACACACAATCATCTTCATTAAATGTAAAGAAACGAAATGATCTTACCAGGGCTGTTTCCGCTTTCTCTTATAGCGGGCTTTGATTCAGAAATTTTAGCTGATGATCAATAAAATAATGTATCTCATAACTGTTCCTTTCGGTGACGTGCACTCCATTAAATCTGCATATAGTGGGAATTGAAGATCGGATTTATAGGCTATCCGCAAACCCCCCACCCACATATTTAGCCTATGTAACCAGGTGTATGGAATCATTTTGATAAATCAGATTGCAATCCGATCTGAGAAAACGCATGAAGTGGCCTGGTGTAAACAGCCCCTAGACATCGGTGAAAAATGTTCTCCCCCGACCCCCGATTTTTTTTTTATAAAAAAATATACTTTTTTATATATATATATATATATATATATATATATATATATATATATATATATATATATATATATATATATATATATATATATATATATATATATATATATATATATATATATATATTTTATATATATATAAAAATATAGACCTACCTACCGACCCTTTTTTTCTTTTTTTTGCTGTTACTGCAAACCAAAATATTTTTAAGGATGGCCTCAGTTGTTGTTTTTTTTGTCAAAATTGGGTTTTCGGTAAATTATTATTCTATAAGATTCAACAGAGAGAGCAATGGAGTCTGAAGTAGCTGCTCGCTTAAAAGATATTGCTCGCCTCTCAATCGTCCAATTTCAAAATGGTTTTCACTGGATGAATTTTGAGTTTGTAAGCTTTCGAATGATACTTAATCTATGATGATTACTAAAATATGTGATATGAAAAAAAGGCAATAAAAAAAAGCACCAATCGTCCCGCTAGCAGGACGTGTCAGTTAATTAAACCTGTTTTTCTCAATTCCATTCCTGAATATCATAGCGATCAGCCGAATTCAGATAACCATAACTTTTGTTACCGATGAAAGAAATAAAAACAGATTTGGAAAGGGCATGAAACCAGCTTTAATGTGGCTTTAATTTCACCATGTGATGGGTTTTCCCAGATCGCATCACATTTATTTGAATGCATTAGTGAGAAAAAGAATTGCATTCGTAAATAAATACTACCCGTTTAAAATGAGCTTTCACCCGATCATATTCAGTTGCATCTAGAAGGTACAAACAAATTCCTTGAGGACTATAACCTCCTGCTCATGTCCATCGCCATCATCATAACCTTCACATTCTTTCTGATATGAGTGATCCATCTGTATCAAACTAGCTAAATGTGTTCAACGTGTGAATTCTTGCTAAAAATGCAGTTATATTTTGGCCTGTTGGCATTAATTGTACTTGTGATATAGAGGTAGTGGAGCACTCTTAGTGGAGCAATTTTAAAACCACAATTTTGGGACCCCTGTCCCGCTCATCTCCTCACTCCTGTCCCGCTCATCTCCTCACATACTCTGATTGGCAGCCTTACTAAAAAACACTCATCATTGTACTGAAACCTGCCTGTCATTTCTGTGGTGACCAAGTGAACCTGAGCCACAGTTTTTACATTTACATCACTCCTTTAATTGAAAAAATAGTGATTTGAAAAAGCTGGGTTTGTTTAGATTGCGCTCATAGTATGAATGTATGTGAAGCTGTATGTGCTGCTTATATTTAGACACCAGACAGTTGCTTATTTCTGCAAAAAATGCTCTTGACTTGTCTTACTCCCACAAAAATAGATTCAGTATTCCTCAAAAGAAAAGAAAAAAAATGCACAGGGAATGACAAACGGCTAATTTTATTCAAACCTGCGATGGTTAAATTATACAAACGTACTTCATAGATTTAATCTCACATAATTTACCAAAGTAAATTAAACAAAGAGGTCTGCTGACCTCCGATGATCAAATTTAGACATACAAATAACTACAAATGACTTCAGTTAAACATCACATCTGTTTCTTTCTCTTTTTTTGTTGAGATGTTGTACCTGCTTCCTTGCTCTACTGCTATATCCAGAATGGCAGCACAGCTGAAATGTTCATTTGGGTTGCCACTATAATAAATATACATTTACATAACCAAAAGAGTGTGTGTGTGTGTGTATATATATATATTGAACACCCTGCTATTTTGCAAGTTCTCCCACTTAGAAATCATGGAGGGGTCTGAAATTGTCATCGTAGGTGCATGTCCACTGTGAGAGACATAAAAAAAAAAAACAGGAAATGTCTACCAGGACATTTTCAGAGCACTTCATGCTTCCTTCATTTTCCAGCAGGATTTGCACCTGCCCACACTGCCAAAAGAACCAAAACCTGGTTCAATGACCATGGTATTACTGTGTAATTTCATGTAATATTCTAATTTTCTTTTTTGGATTGAATTTTGATTGCGTGGGTTTCATAAGCTGTAAGCCATAATCATCAAAATTATAACAAATAAATGCTTGAAATATCTCACTTTGCATGTAATGAGTCTATATAATATATTAGTTTCACCTGTTAATTTGAATTCTTGAAATCAATTTTTTGATGATATTCTAATTTTATGACCAGCACCTGTATGTATGTGTATATAGATAGATAGATAGATAGATAGATAGATAGATAGATAGATAGATAGATAGATAGATAG
The DNA here is from genome assembly GCF_964197995.2 of Scardinius erythrophthalmus. Taxonomy (NCBI): domain Eukaryota; kingdom Metazoa; phylum Chordata; class Actinopteri; order Cypriniformes; family Leuciscidae; genus Scardinius; species Scardinius erythrophthalmus. The sequence continues at coordinate 23,903,657 of NC_138244.1, read as the reverse complement.
ATAGATAGATAGATAGATATAGTGCTGTCAATCGATTAAAAATGTAACTAGATTAATCACACATTTTTTCTGTGATTAATCACAATTAAAAACACTTATGTTTTTAATATATTTTATAATGTAATAATTTCACAGTTAATCTCCAAATTAGTGTAGAAACAACAATATTTTAAATACTTGTTTAATGGCATCTTTTTATTTATGAAGGTCAGTATTACTGATATTAATACAACTGATGTCTCAATGAAATGGACCCCCCCCCCCATTTTAGGCTGCAAAAAATAACTTTTAATTTTAAGTGACCTTCAAACAATCCTCACAAAATGTATAGCCAGCCAAATAACCTTACCTTTGTGACGCATTTAAATCCAGATAATTCACATAAATTTTTAGTTTGAGTAGAATAAGATTTTAGTTTGAGTTTGATTTATATGGTCAGTTCAACTGGCCAAAAACACCTTCACTGGCCTTTTTTATTATTAAACCCTTTGTCTTTAAAGTTGTAGAAACTCAGTTTCTCTTAAAGGAGAAGTTCACTTTTAAAATAAAAAAATTCTGTCATCATATACTCACCCTCATGTTGTTTCAAACCTGTATGAATTTCTTTCTTCTGCTGAACAGAAAGGAAGATATTTAGAAGATTATCAGTAACCAGACAGTTTTTGGGTCCCATTGACTTCCATAGTATATTTTTTTCCTACTATGGAAGTCAATGGGACCCAAAAACTGTCTGGTTACTGATAATCTTCTAAATATGTTCTTTTCTGTTCAGCAGAAGAAAGAAATTCATACAGGTTTGAAACAACATGAGGGTGAGTATATGATGACAGAATTTTCATTTTAAAAGTGAACTTCTCCTTTAACTCAGTTTATCATTCATTGACTACTATTAGTATGCCATTTGTGGGTTTATCTCCCTAAAAATGTAAACATTGAGACCCCCAGGCACTGTCTAAACATTGAGCGTGGTCTGCTCGTATCTGTAATCTTTCCAGCTCAACCTAAATTTTGAGTTTGGTGTGTCTACTGTGCCAGGTGGAGCCAGAGGGAAGCGTGGAAGGGACGTTTGCAAAATATGCTGTATTTTTGTTCATCTGCTGGATGCCGCTAGTGTTGCAGAAACTACATACTTCATTATTACTTGTATTTTTAGCAAGCCATTGTATTTTTTGTGCTTTGTGTTCTTCAGGTGGTCAGCATTATTGAGTCTCGCGCAAGAGCTGTGGACCTCATGACTCACAACTATTATGAGCTTCTATATGCTTTTCATATCAATCGTCACAACTATAGGAAAGGTAAAACTGATGGTACAGGGATATTTCAAGGATTCAGCCAGAAATTGGTCAATAAGCTAACAATAAAATGTTTGTGTGTTTAAGCCGGTACAGTGATGTTTGAGTACGGCATGCGTCTGGGCCGAGAGGTGCGAACTCTCCGTGGTCTCCAGAAACAGGTGAACTGTTACCTAGCTGCCCTCAACTGCCTGCGTCTTGTTCATCCGGACTATGCTTGGATTGTGCAGCCCTCTTCTGGAGCAGCGGTAGGCATCCGAAACCTTTTCAATTCTTTGGGTGGAGTGCTTAGAATAGCTCAGTAAGAATTTTTTGTTTGTTTTAAATTTAAAAAACAAAAGATCGGCACTCGGTTGTCTTCCTTTTTAAATTATAAAAAAATATATATACTTTAAATGATTTATCTGGATCATTCAACTCAAACAAATTCATTTGAATTGAATGATCCCAAATGTGCTTTGTTGCATAATTCTTTTTTTTTTTTTAAGGTCCCATATTATGCCCCTTTTCACAAGATGTAAAATAAGTCTCTGATGTCCCCAGAGTGTGTATGTGAAGTTTCAGCTCAAAATACCCAACAGATAATTTTTTACAGCATGTTTAAATTGTCATTTTTTGGGGCACAGAAAAACGCGCTGTTTTAGTGTGTGCCCTTTAAATGCAAAATAAGCTGCTGCTGGACGTTTCAGTGTGGATGAGAAACTTTTGAAAAACTCCTGAAAACGCTAAATTCACCTCACTGCACATGCGTAAAACCCCACAAAAGATCACTGATATGATTCAGATGGAAAAATAAATAATGAAGTTATCATGCAATTCTTCTGACAGGATAATTTTATTTAGTAAAATATCTCACCATTCACTGATGCGGTCCAGGTCGCAGTCACCATATGTTTGGTCTAAAACGCAACTGCTCTCATGTATTGCCGCAGGACAGTAAATTCTGTCATCTTAGCAGGACTGTGATATGAAGAGTGTGCAATGTAGATAAGATAATTTTTAGCAACAGTATGAAAAGTGAATAGCACATAACAGGCACAATACCGGTATAAACATGAATATCTATTGGCACAAATATGCATTACATGACTAAATTTACGTCATTGTTTTTAAATACCACCAGTTTCACAGTCCACACTACAACGTGAAAACGGCGTTTTCAAATGTATCTACTTTGGAGTGCTTTTTCAAAAAGCTTTGTTTTCATTAATAAAATCGCTGTCTCAGTGTGGAAGGCCAAAACGGAGAGAAAAATATATGTTTTCAAACGAAAACGTATTAGTGTGGACATTGCCCAAATCAATAATTTGTATAACCACCCTGTGCCTTTAAAACAGCACCAGTTTTCCTAGATAAATTTGTCCAGTTTTTAAAATGTTCCAGGCATTTAGGAGAGTTGGTACTGTCTCAATTACTACTTTTTTTTTCTCTAGGTAATCCTAGATTAATTTGGTGCAGTCAGGTCTCTGTGTGGTCATACATCTGTTGTAGGGTTCATCCATAGAAACATCTCAATGCATGATTACAGTATTTACAAAAGGAATGTCTGGAAATCTAAATTGACATTCTACTGGCACAGTAAAGTAAAGGATATAAATAACCAAAAAAGTTGTTTTGTGAATCATTTATACTTTTTTAGACACACTTGCACAGTACTGTATGTGTATACATCTATAATATAAAATTGTAAAATGTATTATATCATAATGTATTTTAATATATGTTATGACTTGATAGTATGAACGACCAGGCGCATCACCAAAACGGAACTATGATGGTGAATTTGCTGCAAGTCCAGGTAATTCTTCCCAAAAACACCCTCTAAGTATATGTGGACTCTTGTTTCCCCCATTTAAAACCTAAATATGATCATATGAGCCATATTGGTCATTCAAAACTCACGTGTCTTTATTGTATGATTTCTCTTAAAGAATCAGTCCAAAAGTCTTTCAATTTATGCCCTCCACAAACGGAGAGCTGTTACCATTTAATGACTCTATGGATCACATTATGAAATGTTTGAGAGCTCTAAATATAAAGAGAGATCTTAAAATAGGTCTATTAATCTGATAATCAGTTAATTTTTTTTTATTATTTATCGCTATCAGGAAAATCTAGTGTTCTGTCTTATTTTTTAAAAGCTGCACGTTTTATAGTTATTTGTCATGTGATCACAGTAAATCAACAGATTGACATTCTTGAGCTGAAAGACTTGGAGAAAGAATATGCTCTTGCCCAGAGTCGTCTAACGTTAGCTCAACAGGACCCCCCCTCAGCAGCTATCGCAGGTAATCACACTTATCTAATGTGTATTCCATCTTCATCTTACACACATGATCTTTGTGTGGTGTGTTTGATCTATTGTTGTCAGAAAGTCCCATTGAAGTCTTTTTCAACATATTAATAAATATAGATTGTCATTTCAGAAATATTTATTAAAGGCAATAATAGATGTCAAACGTACATTCTGTCATTTGTACAGTTTAGTTTTTCTGGCACATTTTATGAAACAATTAAATATGAATTAACTATAAACACAATCTCAAAACTACATCCGGGCTCTACTTTGTGACCATTTCAGTTGCAATTGCTTTTCCAGAATGAAGCGTGACTGTGTTCATTTGCATGCGAAGCAGCTCGTGATCTCGATGCGTAGTACATACTGCTCCTCACAAACTCCATCTCTGTCAGTTTGTTGAAAGCAAAGAAATTCAGACAGCCATAAATATTATTATTGTAATTTTGTTTTAAAATAAAATGTATTATTATTATTTTTGTCATAATGAATAAGTGGAAATGTGGCCTGAGACAATTGAAGTCGAGAAAGATTTTCTTAAACTCAGTTTTAAAAAAAGAGGTTATTTCTTCCAAAGCAGACAATACTGCTAAACACTGTTCACATGAAGATCCGGTATGAATATGCCGTATGCGTATGCTTTTTCAATTTTTATGTCTGAAATATAAACTGAACATTTTGCCCAAGAGTGTCAAATAGAGTATTTTGAAAGGTTAATTTAATCCTAGTGTTATTTCTCTTACAGGAGGTGCGTCTTCACAAGAGATGGTTGCTCTGCTTGTCCAAACAGGACTTTTTGACACATCCCTGACGCTGTGTCAGACCTTTAACTTATCCCTTACACCCGTCTTTGAGGGACTGACATTCAAGTGCGTTATGATCTATCCAGTGTCTGGACATTTTAAATCCATTTCCTCAGATTTCTAAAGTGCAAATTTTTCTGTCTGTGTAGGTGTATCAAACTGCAATATAAAGGTGATCAGGACCAGACAGAGGTGTGGAACTGGCTTGCAGCCAATCAGCTGCCAACTATCATTACTACTAAAGAGTCCAGGTTTGTCAAAATACTCTCTGATCTTGATCATTACGATGAACTTCGCGGCATGTCTTCCTAAACTGAATTTCTCTCCACACAGCGCCACAGATGAAGCTTGGCGGCTTTTAGCTCATTATTTGGAGAAGTATCCCTCACAGAATGCTCAATATCACCGCTGTGTCATCAACAAGCTGCTGTCACATGGGGTGCCAGTGCCTGATTGGCTGATCAATGCCTACAAGGTGGTGGTTGTTGTTTTTTCAGCATTACATCCAACAGACAGACAGAGAAAAGCCATTACCGTTGTTTAATTGTCTCTGTCTCTGTCTATTTCATTCAAGGGGGTTATGAATCAAGAAATAACATTTTCCCTCATCTTTTGACTTAAGAGTTCATTGTACTATTGAAACGTTCTATAAGTTTTAGAACTCAAAACTTACTTGTTGATCTTAAAACAAGCTTTTATTGAAACCAAGCTGCCAAAATGACTCGGTTTGGACTTCTTGGTTTCTATTATGCAATAGGCCTTTATCACAGTCCGCATGTCGTCACATCCTGCTCCGATTATTAGCGTAAAGGAATTTCCACCTGCATTATTGTCAATATTTAACTGTTTATTTAGACTTACTTTACGATGATCAAACTAGTTATTTTTGAATAATCGTCTATGGGCTGGACATATTCCTTTATTTCAATTTGATCTAATTATTGATGATTGCATCATAAAGTAAGCGCATGAAAATATTTGAACCTTAATGTTGTTAAATAAAGGTTTTAGACTAAAATTAATTAAGCTGTAATTAATGTCTCCGTGAACTGGAAGTTGCAACCGACTTTACTTCAGTGTTGACGTATTTTTTCCATGTGAAACGGAATATTGAATAGAGGGCAGGGTTTTATTTTAGCACACCTCCTCTCCATCCCTCACTCATAGCAGACTGATGTTGAAGAGGAGTTGTGAAGGATATTCAATCCAAGCCGTCAAACTGACGTCATCAGAGAAGGAACACAATCCAGAGCGGAAGCAAATTTTCAGATTTTGATTAAAGATTACCACGACAAACAAATATTTTTTTCGCATGGATAAATTGTTCACCAGAAGACTACTAATGTGCGCTTACAAAGTAAATAGGGTCAATTTTAATTTCATGACAATTTGTCTAATTCTAATGCTCTTTAATGTGATGTGGTGTTTGTATTGTATTCTTGCAGTTCTTAAATAAAATAAAGTAATCAGACTCATGAAGTATTGCGCATACACATACAGTATGGCTTGTGTACTCCTCTTTAAACCACAAAATATGCATCAAATATTATGACTCATTTTTAGCGCAATTTTCCAACGGACAAAATTGCGATTGTTAACTCATGATTTCTGTTCTGTCTGTGCGCACCAATCTTGCACTTCTATCTCCTCCTCAACCAGACCACCTAGAGACTTCGGGTTTTCGGCATTATGTTAAGGAAGGTCTAATCTCGGGAACGCACAAAAAAAAAAAACACAAAAAGATTTACTATCTCTTAGTGTTGTGATCCCATGACGTCAGAAAATTGCGCTAAAACACTCACTGAGTTTTTATTACTTGTTTCTTTTTCACAATACCAATTAATGATTGTAAACTGAAGTTGGTGTCTTTAGAAGTATCTGTGCTGAATTTTACATCAATAAATCACAAGAAGTCACAGCTGCAGTGGAAGAGTTTTTACTCTCCTATTAGAAGCTTCTGCTTTTCGAACGCAGTAGTGTGACAAGGCATATAGAGATGAATACATGAGCGCAGAGCTGCCTGCACAGACATAGATCAAAGCCTACTTCATCATCGCCTCTTTGACCCGCCCACTGGCGCGTTAATTAACAGTGATGTATGGAAAATATATTAAAATAAGACTTTAAGGCTGCCTAGTATTGTAACAATGTTTCTCACTTGCCCTAGAGAAATATGTATTAAAATATGTAGGAGCTCTTTTATTGATTATCTTGTGTACCATTTTTAGACGTCTAAAATGGGATACATCAACGTGTCATACATCAACTACTAAAGCCTAAAACTAACCATATCAAATTATTTTGAGAGAACTTATCCAACCATACATAAGACTGATCAGACTCCCAAGAAATGCATTGGTACTCAAAATGGTGATGCACTAGACATGATGCCAGTCATTTTAAATTGTTTATCCAGAAAACTAACATCTCTATCAACAAATTTTGTCCTAGTATTAACCTAACCTAAAGTTTTTATAGCCATGCTTGCACCACTTAAATCATTGCCAAGGACACAACCGAGATAATTTCACTAGTCCTGTTTGATATTACACAATACCGCTACATTAATAGACATGTTAGGAACCTTGTTCAGTTTACTTTTAAACCCAAATAACATGGATTCTGTTTTACCTAAATGCAACAAGTTTATCTTAGCCAGTCTTACATACTGTAGCTCCTCACTTGTATTTTGCTGACATCCTTGTCTGAAACCAGTAAAGCAGAGTCATCAGCATTTAAAAACAAATGACAATCACAAACTGCTCCCATATCATTTATGTATAGGAGGAATAAAAGAGGGCCTAAAACACTTCTCTGGGGAACTCCATGATTAATAATTGTTTTCTCGTAGAGAATCTCATCAATTTTCTACCCTTTGAACTCTCCCAATGAAATAAGAGTTCAACTAGGCAATCACCATACTTGGAAAAACCCATGACACTTAAGTTATCTAACAGTATTGAATGATTCACTGTCAAAAGCTTTTTTGGAAATCCAGGAGTACTATTTCACACATTTTACCTCCATCAATCTTCTAGATCAAGACTGCATTGCTTTTTTTTAAACTTACTTTCTTTACTTAACCTTTTGTAAGTTTACAGATGTGATTTCCACACTATCCCTCTTCTCTATTAGTATAACATAAAGGATGTTTGTGGTTCTCTTTCAGGAAGTTGATGCTGCAGCGCTGCTGCGTCTCTATCTGAACTATGATCACCTGGAGTGTGCAGCTGAGCTTGTGCTGGATTATGTGGATGCTTTGCTTGGAAAGGGACATCAGTATTTTGGAATAGAGGTATGGAGTCCTGCATGCTATTACAACCATTCATAACAATAGAGAATTCATTTTAGACAGGTGAAATTATTCACCAAAAACAGTCTGTAGTAGACACTAAGGTTCTTATTTACAAGATTGCAAATAATGTATGTAAATTTGCTTTTGAAATCTTACAAAGTGCATTTGCAATTCATGGGTGTTTTTACTAACAATAATACAATTTTGCAAATAGCAGTATGTGCAAGTAGGTTGGACATATGTAATGCATGCTGCTCACACACACACACATACATACACACACACACACACATATATATATATATATATATATATATGTATATGTATGTGTATACATATATATATATGTATATGTATGTGTGTGTGTGTGTGAGCAGCATGCTTAACAAAAGAGAACTCGATTCTGGCGCAATACTGTCTGCGCACGATACAGTAAACACAGATGCTGAGCTTATTGCGCATATATACAGACCCTCTCCAAAAAATTAGAATATCATGGAAATGTTTATTTCCATAATTCCATTCAAAACGTTAAACTTTCATAGATTATAGATTCAGGGCCGACAACTTAAACGATTTCAAGTATTTAGTTGTTTATTTATACATAATTTGGGCTTCCAGCTCATAAAACCCACGAAAACAGGATTTCAAAAAATTTGAATATTACATGAAGTCACACAGTAATTACACAGTGATACCATGGTCATTGAACCAGGTTTTGGTTATTTTGGCAGTGTGGGCAGGTGCAAATCCTGCTGGAAAATGAAGTCAGCATCTCCATAAAGCTTGTCTGCTGAAGGAAGCATGAAGTGCTCTGAAAATGTCCTGGTAGACGGCTGCGTTGAGTGGACAGCACAGTGGACCAACACCAGCCGATGACATGGCTCCCCAAACCAACACAGACTGTGGAAACTTCACACTGGACTTCAAGCATCTTGGATTGTGTGCCTCTCTATTCTTTCTCCAGACTCTGGGACCTTGGTTTCCAAATGAGATGCAAAATTTGCTCTCATCAGAAAAGAGGACTTGGGTCCACTGTGCTTTATTAAATCCAGAGTCAACGCAGCCGTCTACCAGGACATTTTCAGAGCACTTCATGCTTCCTTCATTTTCCAGCAGGATTTGCACCTGCCCACACTGCCAAAAGAACCAAAACCTGGTTCAATGACCATGGTATCACTGTGTAATTACTGTGTGATTTCATGTAATATTCTAATTTTTTGAAATCCTGTTTTATGAGCTGGAAGCCCAAATTATGTACAAATAAACAACTAAATACTTGAAATCGTTTAAGTTGTGGGCCCTGAATCTATAATCTATGTAGGTTTAACATTTTGAATGGAATTATGGAAATAAATAAACTTTTCCATGATATTCAAATTTTTTGGAAAGCGTCTGTATGCGCGCAATAAGCTCAGCATCTGTGTTTTCTGTATCGTGCGCACAGACAGTATTGCGCCAGAATCGAGTTCTCTTTTGTGCTTGAACAATAACACACAATTATGCAAAAATTCCTGTTTTGTTGTGTGTCCTCACAAGAGCAGTCTTAAATTAAAGTTAATTGAATGTAAAGAGTTGTGAGAAAATGAGACGCGTTTGAGTCAAGTCATCTTCATTCATACAGTATAGCGCTTTTAACAATGTCGATTGTTTCAAAGCAGCTTTACAGAGATAAACGTGTAATTTAAGGTAACACAGATTGTTTTGGCTTTATAGCGGTTCTTTAATAGTTATTTTCCAGCTAAAGTTAGTTTTGATTGATTCACTTCCGTCGCAACGATCATTTGTTATTAAATTAGGGGCTGCTAAGACGACACCATTCTCTCTACACGGACTTTAAACGCGAACCTGTGATAAACGCTGATGGCATGCACCTACGATGACAATTTCAGACCCCCTCCATGATTTCCAAGTGGGAGAACTTGCAAAACAGCAGGGTGTTCAAATACTTATTTTCCTCACTGTAAATTTTGATACAGAATTTTATTTTATTTTGTCACTTCGGGGTAGGTACGCGAAACGAATTTTCCCGACAACGCTTTATCTGTAGAGTGGTAAAGGGATCCTCCATAGGGAGAGACTAGTTGGCACCTCAGCACTGCGTTGTCATCGGGTCCAGGCGAAGGTACTTCGTCAGATCTGGAAACGGCCTGGACTTGAGATACGCATCATGTGCAGCAGCGGCTCGTCTTAAAGTGACAGCAGCCACTAATGTTTATCATTAAAGTTTATCAAAGAACAATGGTAACAGAGAAAATTACTCACTGCTCTTGACTAAAGAACATTAAGCTTTTATAAGGGTTAACCTATATATAATTTATGCAGTGCAGACTGTTTGATAACTTTATTCAATTTCTGTATATTTCCTACCTGTTAGACATTAATGGATATCAGTCAAGTCAAGTGAACTTCATTTATGTAGCGCTTTTTACTATACAGATTGTTTCGAAGCAGCGAAACAAGCAGTGATAACAGGAAAATGATGCAACAAAGTTTGTTTCATAGTCCATCTTAAGTTCAGAGTTGATTAGGGCTGCACAATTAATCGCAATGAAACCGCACGTGATTTGGCAAATGCTGCGATTATTTTATGCGCAGTTTGTCAGTGCAGTGCGGCTGATTGGTAGTAAATGCTGCTCCATCTGAATGCCAGAGGGCGTCTCAAGCAGACATGCCAAATATGCCCCGCCGCAGAAGTACAGTAACGCAAATCATTCCAGGAAATCCCTATAGCTGTAGCTGAATAAACAGGAGATTGAAACGCTTTGATTAAACATGACTAATAAACACACAACTGCCTTATACTGTGTCAGAAGCCACATCATCTCACAAGAAGGATGCTCTCAACTGTCGTTATAAAGTGAGTTTGGAGTAAAAGCATGTTATTAAATGTTGTCTTTTGTTGGACAAGAGGTTCATAAATGCTTCTAATGTTTGGAAAGATGTTTGACACGTGTTGCTTTTTCAAATGCACATTATAAGTGACTCAAACTCACAGTGCTTTCAGATGGAGCAGCGTTTACAGAGTCGTACATCAATGACAAGCTGCACATAAAAAATAATCGCAGCCGTTGCAATTTCAAAATCGTGATAAGCCAAATCGGTTTAAGTGTGATTAACATGTTCAGTCTATAGCCCTGTTCGGACAGTAATTGTTTCTCATAGGGTCGTGAGGTATTTTCATCATTTACAGGGGTTGGTCTGTGATTTTATTGCTGTCGGAATCCAGAATGTCAGTGTTTTTCTCCCACTACCCACGTAATTTTTATTTATTTATTTTTTATTTTTTTGGATAAACACCAAGGTCGTGTGGTGATTTAATTGCCGTCCGAATCTACATCTCTGAGTTTACCAGAGACCACTTTAAAATTCACTGTTTAAATCCTATTTGATCTCTGCTGATCACCATATGTACGATAACTGTTGCGCTTAAGTGTAATTTTAAAGATGTACTTTATCACTGAAATGCTTTAAAGTATTTACAAGTAATATATTTAATTACCCGCTCCACCTCAGCGAACAGAAAGGAGAGAGAAAAAAGCACGTAAACATTTGCAATGGGCCATCATTGTGACAGCAATATATATGACCCAGTTATAAAATATGTAGGCTATTATGCACAACATTTAAAAATACAAACCTTGTATCTTTATTTTTACCTCATGTAAATAAGAGGCTGCATTAACTGGTTTCTGCTTATTTTCCCTATTTCCATAACAATTAACGTCCGAATAGGGCTTGTACATTTTGTTCAATAAACATAAAACATTTGTGATTAATCTGTTGCCCTTGAATTGCTTTGCTTAAGATAATGTAAACCCATGAGGCAAAAAAACTTAAAAGCATATTCATATATTTTAAAGGTGCATTGTGTAATATTTAGGAGGATCTGTTGACAAAAATGCAATATACATAACTATATTTTCAGTGGTGTATAAAGACCTTACATAATGAACCATTGTGTTTTTATTACCTTAGAATGATTTCTATCTACATAATTGCGTGTCCACTTACATTGAAATAACCATTTTGCGCCACCATGTTTCTACAGTGGCCCTAAACAGACAAACGCGTTTCGTCACTGTTGTTCTTCGTGCAAAGAAGCTAGCTAAAGTCAGCGAATCAATAAAACACTGACACAATGATGAACAAGTAAAAATAGTATTCGCAACAACATATAATTTTACTGAATAATTAAGTAAACAATCTCTTCATTTATCTTTGTCTCAGACGACGAAATATTTTCCTGTCGTCCACCCTAACTTCTGTTGGTTGCTATTTGCAACCTCACCACTAGATGCCGCTAAAAATTTACACAGTGCACCTTTAAAACTTCTGGTTACATGAGCCTAAGCTCATTTCAATAAAATCCATGCAAAAGTTAATATACCGAATATTCTTCAGTTTTATACAAAACAGAAATACGACAAATAGAGTATCCATTTTTCAGTCAGGACCACTTCGCCAAGTATGGATAAATAGATTTATTGCGATGATATAGCATACAGTTAGTGTTGGCGGTATAGATCTGTTCTGGGCAAAACTCCCACGCCTGTCCATGCAGCTATGCCTGGACAGAGTGGGAGAGCAGCAAGGCAAACCCCCCATGGGGTACAGAACAGAACCAGTATATATGCATGATTACAATTCTCAATTACATGAGTTGAAATGAGCAGTTACATGTGAAATACAATACATAATAGAAAATTTGCCAAGATTACACTGTAAAGAAAACAAGTGATCAGAAAGATGAAGGTTTGGTTAGGAGGAGTTGGGGTTGGAGGAGGGAGTTTAGATGCGAGCAGCAAGCTATGTGGGAAATGCTGAAGGAGTGTGAGATTTATGTGTGCCGCTGAGATAGATGTCAACACCGGATTGGACCACGTCATGAACAGCTGGCTAACAGCTGATGCGGGTTTGGCTGACGTGGCCTGCCTGAACTAACGCGATGCTTGATTTTTCCATAGTTGTTTGACACATGAAAACTGTAACAATGTATCTTACAAGGTAACATGATGTAACCTTGCTCTCACTTGAAATGTGTCCCTACATTAAGTCCTTGAAATGTAGGTTATTGGACCTGAAAGTCCTTGAAAGGTCCTTGAATTTGAAGTTGGGAACCCTGTGTTATTCACAGGGTTTCCGCGGAGTCATAAAAAGTCATAAAACGTCTTAAATTTAATAATTAGAATTTTAGGCCATAAAAAGTCATAAAAATGTCCGGATTTTCCATACAAGGTCATAAATTTAATTTAGCCACGTCTTAAATTGATATGCTCGTTCATTCGTTGGTTCTACCATTGCCTTTTCCCCCTGAAAATGCGCTGGCGGCATAATGTTAAATGCGCCAAAAGCGGAACGCTCATTTGAACCGCGCGCCACACGGACCATTTACCCGCTCGGCTCCAAGTCCAAACGGCAGCGCAGCGCGAGCTCAATAGAACTGATGCGTTTACTCTGACCGGTCTCGGTCACAAGATCCAGTGAGAAGTGCTTGAATTCAGCGAAGAACACACTGTCTCAGTGATTTAAACCAGTTTAAAGGCAGATGGAACAGCGCTGACAAACAGGAGAAACTCTGCACAACGATACAGTCAGAAGGCTTTTCCGTCTACAATCTCCCATCATTTACCATGGATTTACTGTAACATTAGCCTAGTAATAACTGCACCATGTGGGATATACATATAGAATTTTATTATATTATTAGTGCTGATAATGTATTAAAGGACTAATGGAATATTTACAGTATTTAATAATGTGTTTAGGCTACTGTTTTTCATACATTTCCTGAAGATACGTGCCATCAAAGTTAGGCAACACAAGCCTGTTTCAAGACTTGACCCCTATTAGCACATGCAGAAACTAAGTAATTATTTTCCCAATAAAGATATTTATTTTGTTAAGGACAAATGACAAATATTTGAATGTTTTACCTCAGATTTGTGAAATGTTCACCTTGTTTTAGCAAGTGTTTGTCATTATATTTTCTGACAATAAAGAGTAAAGTTAACGCTCTGGTTTCTACAACTTTCACTTAGAAGCAACAGTCTGCCTTTAAAGTCTGGTGTGTTTAGTAGTTGGCTCAAGCCCGTTGCAAATAATCAGTATCAAGAATATTGCTGTCTATTAATGTATTCAAAGCTGTCTTTAGGCATTTAAATAATACATCTTGTTACTTTCAATGAAAGTCAATTAAAAAAAAAACTTTTGAAAGGAATTTGAATGAATTTTTCGTAATTCGTGTAGATCATAAATTTCAATCATAATGGTCATAAAAAGGTCTTAAAGTCTTAAATTTGACTGACCAAACCCTGCAGAAACCCTGTATTCATTTAGTATATTTATCCATACAGCCGCTCTGGAGAAAACAGTGATGTCATTGTCCAGCTCAGTTCTCATATAATGGTGTCAAAGCAGGCAGATCAATAATATTGTTGAATATTACAGAGAAGGATGTCTATGAAGTAAATGTATTGAATTAATAATTTGGTTAAACACATTTGATATTTAAACCTATATAGCTGCTGTGTGCAAGCAGATAAACAAACCACGGAGTGGATTGAGCGCAAGCTTGTCGAGCACACAAAGTTTGTAGTTTGGTCGGATATGACAATAGCAAAGAAAGTAAAATGAGGAGCATATTACTAATGTTAACTGACGGTAAAGAGAGGGTGCACTTCTGTTGCATGCTCTTGATTGCTGATCGTTCACTCAGCACACATGCGTAAAACTAAATCGTATGTGCAAGTAAAAACATAAACTGTTATGCATAACTGTTCCCTACATTATTACAGGAAAACGGTACAGTAATTATATGACAGGAAGTTTTCTGTGCGCCAAACATCTGAAACTCGTGCCCAGAAAGACAGCGTGCAGAGATAGCCCATTAAATTGAGTTCTCTTTCATGTTTTCTTGTGCTTTGAGAAAATCACTCAAAATTGTCAAAATTCCCGTATAGACAAGCATCCTTGTGAATCATAGTTGGTTATGTCTTAAAGCCACGGTTGTCAAACTGGGGTACGCGTACCCCCAGGGGTACGTGGACTGATTTCAGGGGGTACGCGAAATAGGGCTGTGCCGGTAATCTTGACAACCGCACCACCGCGGTGGCTGAGTAGTACCGGCGGTGGTTTGCCAAAAACATGAATGCTGTTTTACATTAATATTATGACACACAAAGCTTTGTTTACAAAAGAAATAATAGGTTAGCAATTAAATGTTATATCGCAGGATTCGCAGCCATGGAAAAGTTTGAATTCATGACGAATGAGAGAGTTGTGCGTGAGCCCATAAACTTAAGCTTTTTCAGCTTTGAATTCTGGTTTGTGATCTGGTCACCCGATTATTAGCGAATCTAAAAATATTCCATTAGTTATTCCTTATAGAAAGCTTGAACTGTCTACTTTTAAACAAAACAATTCAAAACGAAAATAAACCGACTAGCATATCCGTATGAAGTGTGCATTTCTCTCTATAGGCGCGTTCACTGTGAAGATAACGAGTCAGCATTGTCAACTTCATCTTTGCAGCCCGACACTGACACAAAAAACAAACCCTTTATTAATAAACTATTCAAATGTCTCATTGCTATATTTGACACATTCATAATCATTATTGATTATGGCTCTTTGTGACAGCTGTTATGTGCGTTATTGGCAGCGTCACCCTCTGGTTACATGAACTCGTCACCACTGCATCAGCACCAGAACATGGAGATTTTATTTTAGAGAATAATCGCACAACAGACATTAGAACATTAGATATTTTATAATTAAATCAACTAATCGAATATTCAAAAATCGTGACTCATCCCTGCATGGAATCTCTTGTTTCTTTTCCCATATCTTCACTCGCGTCTCACCCATTTCCAAAGGGGATTATAAACGTTTCTTCCTTTGTTCGCTTTTAGGTCAATTATTTTCATATTCTTTACTGTGTTAAAGTAGAAAAACGCTGTAGGACAGATAGCCTACATTTGTACTTGTACGTCAAATTCTTTTTAACACAGTTTGTGCTTGTTATTAGATATGATAATTGGTAAGGCGCGTCAAGTTCATTTGTAAAGTGCGTTTCACACACGCGGGTGATTTTAGTCAGGCTTTCTCTGGCAGCGCGCAAACATAGCCTAAATGCCTTGCCCTTGTGGAAGATAGAATTCGTTTTTCATACCTTTTACAAGTAGAAAACATGAAGATATCAGAAAATAGATCGATGGTCTCTTTCCTGCTCGTGTCCCACATCCCTCTCAAGCAGAGCGCTAGGCTGTATCATGCGTCTTTGTGTGGAAAATTTAACGAAAGTTTTTATTCATTTATTTTTAATTTTTTTTTAAATAGATTCAACTTTATTATATTATGTAAGTTACCAGTATTTACTGATATTTATTTCAATGCTTTACAGGCTTTAGTGTGCTTTTTTTTTTTTTTTTCAAAACAACGTCCCCCGACCACCGCAACACCGCTGGTATTTGGGTCCATTACTACCGCGGTGGTAAAAAAAACTTCGACCGTCACAGCCCTATATTATATGTTGACTTTTGATGAGATTTGTATCATATGTTTATGCTTCTATTCACTATTCTCGACATAATTGATCAAAATAAATATTAATAAATAAAAAAAAACTTGTTAACAATTGGTGGTGTTGGGGGTACTCCGGAAGATCTATAATGTCTCAGGGGGTACATTCCTGTTAAAAGTTTGGGAACCACTGTCTTAAAGGAACACTCCACCGCTTTTTTCATATTAAAGGTTGTCTAAGCGATGTCAGGCCAAAACATTTTTTGTCACATACAGCAAACATCTCCTCACTATCCGCTAGCTGCCTGTCCCCTGAACACACTGTAAAAAAACGCGGTCTCTGTAGACACCACAGGCTCCACAAACGGCAACAAAAACAAATTGTGCTCACCCGCACCCCGAAACATAACAAACAGAGCTCCAGCCAATAACCGACAAGAAGTGTTGAAGGGTGGGGTTTGCGCGTTTGCGGGGTTAGTGCGCGTGCACATGAGGTGGGTGTGTGGAGGAGAGAGATGAAGAGGGAAGTTTGAATTATGGCCGACACACGACCAAATAGACGACGTTCCGATGAACAGAACAACTTGCAAGAGGGACAAGGATAAGGAACGCGCGAAGTCCCGAATTTACATCGGAAAAACCTTTGAAATGTGGCGAGACCTCCGCCGGCAGAAGGGATTAGCTAGCAGCTACTATCCGACATTCAGTTGCTCTGTTTTTGCAGAACAGGTAAATCCACTTTTCTTTCTAAACTGACGTTCATGTTCGCCAAACCAACACAAGGATGTAATTAGCTAGATTTATGCAGTCAGCGTTAACTTTGGTCAATACAACATGTATGTTTCTAGCAGCGATCAATCTCTATTGTAAATGATCAAGCAAATTCACAGTAGGGCGACAATTTGTGTAAGTTAAGGGTTGTTTTCACCCACGGTTTGTCGTGAATTTGAATGTTCATTTATAGGCTATTGACAACTTTGACTAAATTGGTTTACAACGCCACCGTTGTTTATGCTCACTGGGAAACGCGAAGCTAAACGTTATCTTGCTATCATTGCGTCCTTGTATGGGAGCTATTTATAACCTCAGGTGGCAAAACGATTTTAAGATAATTTTTCTCTTTTTCTGCATTCTGTTCTGCAATATATAAAAGCATTTATCTAACTTGGCGACATTACACATTGAATGAAGTATCAGTAAAACTTAACTTTGTAGTGACTATTT
Source organism: Scardinius erythrophthalmus (assembly GCF_964197995.2). Lineage (NCBI taxonomy): Eukaryota > Metazoa > Chordata > Actinopteri > Cypriniformes > Leuciscidae > Scardinius > Scardinius erythrophthalmus. Next base: position 23,886,224 of record NC_138244.1, on the reverse strand, counting down.
TGACTTTCCTTTATGCCGGAAGGGAGGGGAGGAGGGAGGAGACGGGATGAGGAGGAGGGAGGGTCTAGCCAGCCTCCGTTTTGTTTGACAATAATTCGAATGTCAACAAGAAGAAACGTCTCCCGGGATCGCTTAGACAACCTTTAAACTATGTTATTCCCTTAACTAAGACGAGTTGATGCATACCTCTCATGCACTCAATTGCTCTGGCGTGCGGCGACACTTTGATAGCACTTAGCTTAGCCCAGTTCATTCATTAGGGACCAAACAGAGATGGAGTTCGAAGCGACCAAACACCTCCACGTTTTCCCTATTTAAATACAGTTACACGAGTAGTTACACGACCAAGCATGGTGACACAAATTAAAACGTGTAAGCGGATAAAAAGGATAACTATAATGTATGGCGTATGCAGCATCTTTTGCATATAGGAGGGACATTTGGTCCTGTGGACTATGGTCAAAAACCTTTCATCTCCAGGCTGAGAAAACTCCTCAATGGGGTTGAGGAAAGGGAAGTAAGGGGCAAGGAAAATGGACATCATCCTCTGATGGGCGTCAAACCAGGCTGTGACTAGACGGGAATGGTGGAATGCCACATTGTCCCATATTTTCATAACTTCAATCAGCTGTTTCTCACTAGCAATGGAATAATGTGAAAATACAAAATATACGAACAGAAAAGGCACCAGAATAAAAAAAATAAAAAGAGTCATCTTCTAATTATTTGCATAATTCAATCAGCTGTTTCTCAGTAAGAATAGAATAAAATACAGGGGATATATTTGTGTTTTAGTTCACAATATAAGCAGCTGTTTACCTTGACTTTAGCCTGTAAGGTCAGGTTTAGAACATGGTGTTATCTGTTCTGACATACAGTGTTAAAGCATTGGTAAATTTGGCAGTAAAAATCCATTGTTTTGGTCTTGTTTGAGCTTGTGTGCAAAAGAAGTTCAAGCATTTTAAATGTGTTAACTATGCATTTTGTGTTAAAGCAACAAGAAATGTGTTAATAGTATAGCTTACACAGACGGATGTAGTGCTAACTGTGTTAAGAGTTTTGGAAAATTGTTAAATGTATTGAAAAATCTGTCATAGCAATCGTAAAAAACTGTAAAAATAATGGCTAGTGCAGTGGCTGCGATGTACTTAAACCTACTAACATCCATTGCCATGATATTTGGAATGACTTAGCCGCATAGCATTGGTTAATGGAAACACGTCATTTCGCAATCGTTTTTAAAACGACATTTAGAAAATATCGAAGACGGTCAGACAGCGATTGTCTTTTATGAATCATTCAAATATTGATGTATGGGATACTAAAAGCTTAGCTTCATTTTGTTTTTTACTATAAATAAATAGTGCAGTTGAGAGAGTATTCTCAATTGGGACTAGTAGAGGATCGAACACAGAAACGGTATTTGTTACATCCCGAGCGGATTGTACGGTGTTTGGGGCTTTTAGGAATGGTTTGATAAACCCTGCATTAACTCAAGAGACCAGCAAAAACTTATGAAATGCAGTTCTCATGTGTATATATATCTCACTGGATTATTGCATTCTTTGCAAAAGGAATGTTTGGAAATTTGTCAAACATCTCTGTGATTAACTTTAGCACAGTAATGTTTATATTGTATTTATTATTGTCTTTTGATTTCCTCACAGCGGCCGCTTTCAGCTACAGCATCTCTGGTGTGGCTGCCTTATACATCTATCGACCAGCTCTTACGAAGCCTCAGTGAAAGTCAGATCAATGAAAAGGTGAAACATTGTTCACTTGCAATTATCAATGTCTGAGATGTTAATTTCTTGTTTGTTTAGAAACTTAATTTAGATGGGTTAGTAAGGGATTCAGAAATGATGGAATAAATATAAAATCACAAAAATTTTATATACAATAGGGGTGTAACTGTATTCAAACCAAACAGAAAAACCGTGATGTACCACGCACAGTATGTATCGCAATACTCTCATGTTGTACCGAACGCTCCCTGCCCCGGTCAGTCCTGGCCTGTTGTTGAGGTTGACCTCAATTTACCTTATGTCCTTGACATTTGATTAAATAAATATAAAATCACAAAAATTTTATATACAATAGGGGTGTAACTGTATTCAAACCAAACAGAAAAACCGTGATGTACCACGCACAGTATGTATCGCAATACTCTCATGTTGTACCGAACGCTCCCTGCCCCGGTCAGTCCTGGCCTGTTGTTGAGGTTGACCTCAATTTACCTTATGTCCTTGACATTTGATTAAATAGTAATTAAGGGTGTAACCATAAACGTATTCGTCCCGCAAAATTTCATGTTTTGTGTGTACAAGACAAATACAGCGTTGTAGCCTAACCACCAATAATCACAATAAGCTTTGTGTTTTGTTACTTTCGATAAGAAACAGTGTCATTTTTAAAATTGTCTATTTTATCACAGTTCAAACGATAAATGCCGTTTTGACGGTCTTTAATGTGGCATGACAGAACACTATATAGGCGCCCCAGTTTAAACAGCAGTGCGCGTGAACACGATCTTCTCTTCCTAATAAACATGAATGAACATCTGAAGGTATGTTGAAAGATACAGTACAACTTACTAAAACATATTAGCTCTCATGTAATCGCTCAGTGTTTCAACGGTGGAAAGACATCTAGTAAAACAGCTTGTAACAATATCCCATGTAGAGCCTCAGGCAAGTCATTCAGTGTCCACAGCTTGTTAGTCAGTATATGCACTATATTAGCCTATTATGTTAATTATATTTTACTTAACCTGTTGTGATGT
>NC_138244.1:23115942-23180942 GCF_964197995.2 Scardinius erythrophthalmus | reverse complement strand
TTACTACGGCTTATGTCTAAAGAAAACACAACATTCAGTATCTCACAAAATTAGAATATCACATACAACCAATAAAAAAACAAGAATTTTTAATACAGAAATGTCGGTCTTCTGAAAAATATGTTCACGTATATGCGCTAAATACTTGGTTGGGCCTCCATTTGCTTGAAATACTGCATCAGTGTGACGAGGTATGAAGGCAATCCACATGTGGCACTGCTGAGGTGTTATGGAAGCCTAGGTTTCTTTAAAACCTGCATTGTTGTATCTTGTACCTCCGATCTTCCTGTTGGCAATGCCACATAGATTCCCTTTGGGGTTAGGGTGAGACGAGTTTGCAGGGCAATCAAGCACAATGACTCCTTGGTCATTAAACCAGGTATTGGTACTTTTGGCAGTGTGGGCAGGTTCCAATTTCTGAAATTCTGGATATTTCAGTTTAATTTTTATTAATTTGCAAAAACCTCTACAATTCTGTATTTTGCTGTCACTATGGGGTACTGAGTGTAGATTAAGAAGAAAGAAAATTAACAAATGTCTCTAGGAGATGGCTGCAATGTAACAAAGGGTGAAACATTGACCACGTTTACATGCACCCTCAATGCGATTATAATGGGATTTGAGCAATAATGCAATTATACTTTACCTCATGTAAACACAATACTTGCTAATGTGATTAATCTCATAATCGTATCAACTATAATCGTATTATACCATTGGCTGTTTAAATACTCGATTCTGATTGGCTGGAAGGTGTGCAGTAAAACCGTTTAATGCACAGGTAGTTCCGGTCAGTTTGATTACAGTTTGAAATTAATCCGCTACATTGGTAACCATAGTAACACAGATACACTTGCAAGCAGAGAGAGAGACGCATGTGAAAACGTTTATTTAGGTAGGCTAAATGGATGATTTTTGCATATCGTTTAATTTGTATGGTGAATATGGCAACTCTGAGAAACGGGCCCAGGCACAAGACGAAATAGAAGACTTGGAGAAGACGTTGAATGACAAAAAGCGGCACAAAGAATTAACAATAAATACATGACATGATTAGTTCAAATAAAGATTGCCTTGTCACTGTCAGTGTTGCCTGTCATTCATAAATAATTGTAATAAATCCATTAAAGAATCATTAAGATAGCTATATGCTTAAGCAACGAGGGTTAGCTGCTAGACTTTAAAGAAGAGAAGCACACTGTAACTCGCGCACGCATCACTCTCTCTCTCTCTCTGTTCCTTCTTCAGTTCTCTGTCTCTCTCTTTTAATAATGAATTTAAATAAATGTAAATTTATTTAAATAAATGCAATCCGATTGCTCTACTTTATTTAAAGCGGACGGAGTGCAAGAACTGACGAGCCTTAACTTAAGAAATAACCGTCATTTTTACATGTCTGTTAAAAAATTACACTGTAAACATCAGTTACAGCTTTAACTTATTTTTAACTTGGCAAATAACCAAGGTATAAGCGTAGGTCCGCTTCGCGTCGGGTGGTTCTTCGCCTCTACGTCGTGCATTAAAATCCTTTAATGCATGGCTAGCCGTGGATTATCCCTTACTTAAAACACAGTTTTTAATTGCAGTATGCGGCCATGTAAACACTTTAATCGCTCTAACTGAAGTGTGCATGTGTGTGTCACGCACCTTAAGCGCGTATTCATTTTAAACTTGACATTAGGAAGTTTTCCCTGAACTCTGTCACGCGACTCACTGTCAGCAGTCTGCCTTCATCCAGAAACAGTGCAAATAATGTGACAGCAGTGTATAAAACTATTACAGGCACAACATAATATTTCTGTCTATCACGGCACAGAATAACAAAATACGTCCACAAGAACTCGTTTGTTATTTAACGTTCGTAAATTAAAACAGTGGACAGTATGAGTTCATCATTTGTGCTCTGCATTGGGCTATGTGTGAATAATCCGAAAATAAAAACATGTAAACAATGTAAACATCTTACTGCGATTAACTCCTTACTCTGATCATTGGAAATAATGGCATTATTGGTGTACATTTGACCCACTTGACTTGAACTGTTTGTTACGATCTTCTATTTTTGAATATATCACGTGATGTAACATGTTGTATAAATCTATATAATGTATCAGTTTCAAGATTGACATTTAATTCAGTAATTCACACACTTTTCCACAATATTCAATTTGTTTGAGACCTACCTGAGAATGCATACATGAAAATGGTTGTCTGGTTAGTTTGGCCATACCTTGACTATTTGGGGTCGAGAAATCCTATAAATAGGTGGTAGGGTGCCTGCCATCAGCTGTTCTGCTTCCTCGGTCCAGAAAGCAAAGCGCTGCCCGAAGTTCTGCCCATGCCTATTCAAAAGTATGGTACGTTTAATGTAGCATAATTGTAAAGCAGACCAATGTTTTACTGCTTGAAATGTGTCCTACCTTGCGATCGAGAATTTCTCCAGAATCTGGAGACACCACCACTTCCGAATAGATGGTATGTCAGTCTGTAATACACATGTAATATTGGAGTCTTGCATTGTTTGTTTTTTAACATTCTTGGATACATATATTCCATGAATTACAACTTACATCCAAAAAGTGAAACATGGCACCAGTACAGATGCAGAGGGCATACTGTTAAAGAGAAAAATAATGATTATAGAGATTTAGGACAAACAGGAAAAAATTAATAGAAATTGTATAAGTTTACCATAAGCATGAATATCCCACAGCTCTGTCCATCTGACTGAACTGGAAATGGCTGAAAAGTAATATACAGTTACTCAGATGTGATGTTGACAACCATATAATGTCCGCTGAGCAAAATGAAATGGCAAAATTACATAGTAAACAAAGTTACATCAAAATCTTTGCCCGTCTTCTCCACCCATGGTCCATTAGCCACTGCTCCTGCAAGTTGTCTGGAAAAAAATATATGCAAAACTGAATCCATAGAACAAGTTTTTTTCCTCAAACCTGAAGCCAGAGAACAAGGCTTTTCCTCAAACCTGAAGCCAGAGAACAAGGCTTTTACTCAAACCTGAAGCCAGAGAACAAGGCTTTTACTCAAACCTGAAGCCAGAGAACAAGGCTTTTACTCAAACCTGAAGCCAGAGAACAAGGCTTTTACTCAAACCTGAAGCCAGAGAACAAGGCTTTTACTCAAACCTGAAGCCAGAGAACAAGGCTTTTACTCAAACCTGAAGCCAGAGAACAAGGCTTTTACTCAAACCTGAAGCCAGAGAACAAGGCTTTTACTCAAACCTGAAGCCAGAGAACAAGGCTTTTACTCAAACCTGAAGCCAGAGAACAAGGCTTTTACTCAAACCTGAAGCCAGAGAACAAGGCTTTTACTCAAACCTGAAGCCAGAGAACAAGGCTTTTACTCAAACCTGAAGCCAGAGAACAAGGCTTTTACTCAAACCTGAAGCCAGAGAACAAGGCTTTTACTCAAACCTGAAGCCAGAGAACAAGGCTTTTACTCAAACCTAAAGCCAGAGAACAAGGCTTTTACTCAAACCTAAAGCCAGAGAACAAGGCTTTGCCTGAACAGGATATCAGTCCATTTCACTCAGTTTGATCTGTATTTGTTAAGGCTGTTACAGTGTCATCAGATTGAAGATTTTCAGAGTGCTGTTCAGGCTTAACTGGATGAAAAAAAAAATGTAGAAAACACCCCCTATCATGTATTAACTTTAACTCCCATAGTAGCATGTAACTACATGCACTTTCTGTTCTCTGTGTTAGCCTTATTCGGTCACAGGTCAAACCTTGCTAATGTCCTCTGCTTATGCGTTTCAAACCTAAATATGGTTCGGTATTTCTCATCTCCAAACCCATTTGGACATAATGAGTCCAGAAAAATAGCCTCCTTCTTAGCAACTAATAACACCTGTGAAGAACATGCCCTATTAATGTCAGCAATAGGGGCACCAACTGGTTTAAAAATAGAGGAAAAACTAAAAAACAATGTAACTGTACACAAAGCATGTAGTGGCTTGCTGTTTGTGACCCCCTAGACCATGCTGGCAAAATGATGATGTCTTTAGATTCCACATTGTCCTATGAAAAAAAAAAAAACTATGTTCAGATCTCCTTTGACATATCTTTACTTAAAGGGATAGTTCACTTTGAAATAAATTTTTGGTATGTTTTAGCTTACCTCAAATTGTTTAATTTGGACTTTGTGCATGCTGTTTTGAGACCGTGACCATAGACCTGCATTATATGACTGACAGACAAGAACGGTTTGCCCTAAAAATATCAAAATTGAAACTACTCCGGAAAAAAAGACACCTACATCTTGGATGCCTTTGAGGTAAGCTAAAACATACCAAAAAATAATTTCAAAGTGAACTATCCCTTTAAAGAGGTGTATCTGCTGGACTTGTCAACACATTATGCAACTTACCGGCAAACTAGGTTCCCTTAGTTTCCATTTAGGGACTTCAAATAGGTCAGCAATGTGGACATCCATTCCCTGAATAAAATTGTATGTTTTTATTTCGGCTCCCATGTTAACAGGTTAGAGCTTGCACACTGCCTGCGTGACACGCGTCTCAGGCGCGGCATGAGCCGCGCGGAAAACGCATGCATGCTTGAAATAGAACCGACGCCTATTTTTCACGCGACACGCAAGCGTCTTGGAAGCGTTTCCAAGCAAAATTTAATAGGAAAAGATGTTTATATGACATTTTGACACGAATACATATTAATAAATGTAATTTTGATGTTTGAAAGTGTCTAGGGTTTGACATAAATGCAAATATAAATGCAATTTAAAAAAATATTATTGATTGTCAAATACTGCACCTGTCAATACAGAACGAAATATTCTATAGTCTATATTGCCGTCAACACTGCCCGACGTTGTCTTTGCTTCTATATATTTATGTTTAACATGAAGTATCCTTCCACAACTCTCCCCCCATATGTCAAATATATCACCAATGAGGCTTATCATATGTCACCTAGCAGCAGCAGCGCCGCGCCAGACACGCTTCTGGTGTGCAAAGACATGGAAAACGCCACGCACACGCCACGCAGCTGACACGCAACAGAAACGCCACGCTCACACCACGCAGCCAGTGTGTCACCGGCCTTACACGTCAACACGCATCACACATGACCAGCGTCGGCCAATAGTGAGCCTACGTGATGACATGTAACACAGACGCGCTGCGCAAAAACACTAGAGGCCCAGAGAGAAGGAAATGAATAGTGGAATAAAGTCGTTATTTTTGTTTACTTTTTGCACACAAAAAGTATTCTCGTCGCTTGATAAACTTAAGGTTGAGCCACTGATGTCACATAGACTACTTTGATGTCTGTATTGCCTTTCTGGACGTGAACAGTATGCTGTCCATTGACTTTAATGGAGGAACAGAAAGCTCTCGAACAAAATCTAAAATATCTTAAACTGTGTTCTGAAGATGAACGGAGGTCTTACAGGCTTGGAACGACATGAGGGTGAGTCATTAATGACATAATTTTCATTTTTGGGTGAACTAACCCTTTAAGATGCATCACAGTTTCATGTCTATAGTGCTGTCCCATGAAAAGTATTTGGAAAAAATGTGAGAGGTGTACTCACTTTTCCACAAATTTATGTGCAAGTCATCAAGGTAAATACAAATACATACATGTCTCCTGGCTGCCTCCTCTACCAGCCTGAAGCATGCATTCCCAATCTGAAAGCACAGAATGTTTTGCATAATTACAATAAAGGCATTAGAACCATCCAAACTCTTTACGGCAATATCCACTTACATTGCTCTCCACCTGTTTGTCTAGCCCCAGGCTCCAAAAGTCCTCCCTTTGAAGACAAACTGGGCCATCCAGAACAACAATTTCTTTTGCTGGACGTGTTCTGTCCAGCACATAGGTCAGCTAGAAATAAAAAAACCTCTGTTAGGAATGAGCAATTATGCATTTATTATTTAAAGCACACCAACAAGCTGTGCATGTGAACAATCCCGTTTGTTTTGGCACTCACCACTTGTTCTTGCTGAGGACACAACCTCTTGGACCACAGTGGACCTTTATTGGCATACTGGTGGTCCACCAGTCCAATGTCTTCTGCATTTTGGCTGCCCTCAGATTCATGGCTATGATCTACACAACACGAAAGTAAATACTAATCATCATTGTCAAGTGTCATGTTTATATTTGCTATGTCACCAAGTAGGATTATTACAATACCTTGTGGCCGAAAGTAGGGCCTTAACTGAGCAACATTCACTTTCTTTATTTTTCCTGACACAGCCACACTTGCCACACCCTTCTCTGTCAGGGATGTGAGGGTGAATGGCCCTTGGTGGAGATCCTGCAAACAATTTCCCTTCTTCACCTTCTTTTTGGGCTCCCCAATTAGGACCTCGTCCCCTGCCTTAACTGAGCACTGGCGAACCCCTTTCCTTTTCTTTGCCTCAAAAGCCTTTTTTTGTTTCCCCTGTGCCTTTTCAATGTTTTTCCGTACCTTAAAGATAAGAATATATTACTATGCAAACATTCTTATTCAAATTGAACAAGTCATCCGCACAACTCTGAACAAACCGTTTCATTGAGGGCCTTGACTCCAGCTAGTTTTAGCTCCAGCTCCTCCTCTGGGTCTGCCAATTCAAAGTCAGAGTCTGTCTCACAGACATTTAATGCCTGTGGTAGACGGGGGTGCCTATTGTACATTAAAAAGTACGGGCTGTACTTGGTGGATCTCTAATTTGAAACAAAAAGTTTTGCATCAAATCACAAAATAAAACTCTTAAAACATGTATGCAATATACGTTATCTAGTTATTTTGAATAATAACCTGTTTTGCAGTGTTTATTCCATAAACTATGGCCTGCAGGTGGATGTCCCAATCATCATGGTGCTGATTTACATATTTTCTGAGAGTCCTCTTAACATTTTGATTAGTTCTCTCATCCTTCAACAAAGAAAGGAATTACTACATGCACTTTAGTATACATTGGCTAAAGTTGACTTTACTGTTTTGCAGGATGTCATGATGGCACACTTACTTGGCCGTTTGACTGGGGATGGTATGCACTTGTGATGGCATGTTTGATGTTCAGCGCCGCAAATATGTGTGCATTAAGCTGTACATAATTCAGACACACATGGTTATTTTCAATATTTGTTGGTCTCAGAAATGACCAATGACCGCTTAAAACAGCGTGAATTGTGATGACGTCATATGTCCTGTGTGAAGGGGGTAAAGGGAGCGGGTATTAAAGACACATACCTCGTTAACAAATGCACGGCCCCTGTCAGTGATGATTTTCCGGACCATACCAAATTTGTAGAGGTTTGACACAAGTGCCTCAGCCACCTCAGTGCTGGAGCCACACTTTAAAGGCTCAGCGATTACCCACTTCGTGAAGAGGTCTGTCACCGTGAGGACGTATTGATGGTCTTTCATAGTTTTTTTCAGTGGACCAATGAGGTCCATACCGACCACCTCCCACGGCTCTTTCACCTGTAGAGATATGTAATATTACCACATCACCTAACTTGTTGCTTCAAGTGGTACACCAAGGTAAGCTCTACCTTAATAGGGTGAAGGGCAGGAGACACAGTCTTTATGGGGTCGTTCTTTTGGCATCTGTGACAGCTTTTGACCTGATGGATACATTTATTATTTAGACCAAATAATTATCTGAAGTCAAACAAAGCCACTAAATCAATTCATTGCCTGAGAGACAGTGTTAAATTCCATGAAAGTTCCAAAAAAGTACCCAGTCTGCCACATCTGCCTTTATATTATCCCAGTAGTACCCCACAACAATCCGGTCCATGGTCGCCCTCACGCCCCCATGGTTCCCTGTGCCAGGGTTGTTGTGGCACTCCTCCAGGACAGCCCGCCTCTGCTCATCAGACAGCACAACCAGCCTCATGAATTGAGCACTGGGGCCAGTGTAGAATAATTTACTTTCTGTGATAGACAAACAATGTTTGTTAATGTTATGTAATGATGTTGATGCTTTGTTTGGTATTACAATACAGCACTTATGTGCACGTGTCTTTGTTCAGGGATGCAAACATTTGTGGCGAAAAAATCTTGGCGGTTACTATGTCTGACTAGATGGAACGTTACTGACATGCTCACACATGTTAACTAAAACAGTGCTAATATTAGGGCTGGGTATCGTTAAAAAAATTTCGATACCAATACCGATACCTTGACTCCGGTTCCTGAACGATACTTTTTTGATACCAATTTTATGAAATCCATTTTTAACAAGATTACATAACACATTACCTCAGAAAACTTTGGTTTTATTTTGACTCATGCTCCTTAGCCAGTGCACTTTTTTTTTTTTATATAAAGAAAGAGCTCATGATCACCAAAGCTGAATTTGTTTGGTCAAAAATACAGTAAAACTTGTAACATTGTGACATAGTATTACAATTTAAAATCTTATTTGAATATATTTCAAAATGTAATTTATTCCTGTGATGTCAAAGCTGAATTTTCAAAATCATTACTTCAGTGTCACATCCTTCAGACATATGAAAACAGTTTGCTGCCTAATATTTTGGAAACTATGCTAAATGTTTTCATGATTCTTTGATGAATAAGAATTTCAAAAGAACAGCATTTATTTGAAACAGAAATCTTTTGTAACATTAAGCATGTTTTAAGTTCACGATTTTTATCCCTTTTCCTTACTGAAAAAATAAATAATCTGACCAACACATTTTTAAACGTGCAGTAGGTCATTATTACAATATAAATACTGTCAGAGTGATCAACAAGGTACTTCTTCATTTACCAGTCAAAGACGGAGCAACTTAGGTTACTGCTCTTATGTTTACTCGTGCACTGTCAAGGGCTTCATCATAACGTTATCTGTCGCGGTACCGTCTTTGGAGCAATTATTTTACCGCAAATACTGCATCGCGCGCTGTTGGCATTGAGCCTGGAGAAATGTAGGCACACTTTTGATCGACTTTTCAACATCTTTAGGGTATTGTATAGCAGCTATGTGCTCGCGTCTCATTGAGTTATGTGCGTGGAGAGTTTGTGTGCGCGCGCGTCTCATATTAGGAACTTATGTTTTAGGTGTGTCGTTGTGCATTTCTAATGTATTTGTTTAAGCACCGACTTTGACGAGTTATATCCCTTTAGGTATCGAAATATTGTACCGAACAAGATGTAATTTTTCGATGATAGGCAATTCGGTCGGTCTAAAAAGTTTCGAACGAGTAATGTATTATTTCAAATGCCCACACTGACTTACCTCTTATAACGAAATTTGCAGCCATTCGTGAGACCTTCTTCTTCAATGCCACATCCACTAACCCGTCAACCAAATATTGCCTAACGGCATCGTAAAGGGCAAACTTCTCGTTTCCTCCGCTGAACTCCATTTTCTTTCGCTCTGAGTGAATTAATTCTCGCGGTAAAAATATGCGCATGCGTGGAACAGATCGTGCAGTGTCGTAAATCATCGCAAAATAGAATTATCATTTGCGCATGCGCGTTTTCTACTGCGTCTACTACGCATGCGTAGAACGGATCGTGCAGGTGGAACGAATCGTGTACCCACAGCGCCTCCTGACTGTGTCAGGGGTGCCGCCAAAAAATTACGTAGGCTAAAAAAAAAAATCTGACATTTCATATATAAATATATTTGAATTTACATAAATACATTCTTCTTCTTTTAACCCTTTCGCACGTACGATCAGTCTAGGCTGGTCCCTGGAGCACCGGTGTGATTAGAACGGTCAGTGCATGACGTGATCAACTGCTAAATTCAAATGTGCTTTCGCGCGTTGGCTGGAGCTGAGCCAGAGACAGGCGCGCTCAGCTGTCATATATCACAACTTTTCAGTGTTTTCATCCACATAATGTTTGTTTTAGGTTTCAGACATAATTACTAAAAAAAAAACAATACATTTAGAGTTTGTAAAATACATACTGATGTCAAAGGAAGAGGCAATAATAATAATTTATATTATAATTAGTTTTATTCATATCAGATACACATTGTGTAAGTAACTTTAAAATTTACTCTATTCTTCTCCCAGTTCACCTGCCACTTACTTTTATGTATTTCGGGAGAAGTGGATGAATTCACTTGTTGTAAATCCAACAGATCCGATTCTCTGAACTGCGTCTGCGGCACAAACTAACATGGCGGCGCCCATCGCGCATACAGCTCAACTAACGCGATCGTTATAATGGTGTTCAAAAAACAAAACACTTCCACTTGCATATATTTGACAATCGGAATATCAGATATGTCATGCCATATCTAACAAATTTGTGAATATTTTGAATAAAAAAGTAAAAATGACATAAAAGCAGATCATAATTCATTCATCTCTGTTGTTGCTGCGGTGTGTCACGTGACAAGCAATGACGCGTCACCATGGAAGCCATAAAGTGACACATTCTAAATAACGGTCCCCTTGAAAAACTCACGCTGGGGGGGTCAGCCAGAATATATTAAAGTCCCCGTGAACCGGAAGTTGCAAACGACTTTTCTCCAGTGTTATGACGTATTTCCCAGTGAAACGGAATATTGAACAGAGGGCAGGGTTTTCCTCTAGCGCTCCTCCTCTCCATCTCTGCTCATAGCAGACTAACGGTTTGAGGGGAGTGGTTACGCGTTGCCCAAACCAATTCCTCAAACCTACGTCAGCGGAGAAGGTCCTCCAATGCAGAGGGGAGGGGCATTTTCAGATTTTGATTAAAGATTACCATGGTAAAAATTTTTTTTTTAAAATATTTTCTTGCACGGATTAATTGTTCACCACAAGACTAGTAATATGCGCTAACAAAGTAAATAGGGTCAATTTTGATTTCATGGGGACTTTAAATTTACGCGTGAAAGGGTTAAACATATTATGAACGGATTAATAAAATTGTCAATTCATTTTAGATAAATATATATATATATATATATATATATATATATATATATATATATATATATATATATATATATATATATATAAAATTTGCATTTGGGTTATGCAGTGTTTTTAAATTATATTTTACACTGGGGTGCCTTGAGATTTTATGCACTTTTGAAAGGTGCCCTGACTGAAAAAAGTTTGAGAAAGGCTGCTCTAGTTGGTTCACGTAGTGTTTTTGCGTAGGCCCAGAGAGAAGGAAATGAATAGTGGAATAAAGTCGTTATTTTTGTTTGTTTTTGCGCACAAAAAGTATTCTCGTCGCTTAAGTACACACATAAGGAAGGATGTAAAGACATAGAGGATTGTGAAGATATTTCACTGGAACTTGGTATTCACTACATCATATTGTGTTCAATGTCAATTGTTATTTATTAATGTCATTTTTGCTACAATCTGCCATGTCAATACAAAAATAAAAATACCTAACGTAAACAACATGCTGTTTAAAAAAATATATAGGCTATATATATATATTTTTTACAATCAAGTCAAGTCAAGTCATCTTCATTTATATATAGCGCTTTTAACAATGTAGATTGTTTCAAAGCAGCTTTACAGAGATAAACCTATAATTTAAGGTAACAGAGATTGTTTTGGCTTTATAGCGGTTCTTTAATAAAGTTATATTCCAGCTAAAGTTAGTTTTGATTGATTCGCTTCCGTCGCAGCGACCATTTGTTATTAAATTAGGGGCCGCTAAGACGACACCATTCTCTATACACAGACTTTAAACGCGAAACAGGGAGAAACGCTGATGGCGGTCACATGCACATTAAGAATTGGTTCTGTAGTTATGTGCGTTTGAATATATGTACGCAGGTTTGTAATTCCCTACAAACCAAGCCTAAACAAAGTACTGGTGTTTCCTTATAATTTTGATACAGAATTTTATTTTATTTGATCAATTCGGGGTAGGTACGCGAATTGAGTTTCCCGACAACGCTTTATCTGTAGAGTGGTAAAGGGATCCTCCATAGGGAGAGGTTGGCACTTCAGCACTGCGTTGTCATCGGGTCCAGGCGAAGGGTCCTTCATCAGATCTGGATACGGCCTGGATCTGGCAGGCTGCGGGAAAACCTCCGGATAAACAAAGACACTAAAATTAGCGTAGATGCCATTCTTCTTATGATGTAACGAGTACATCAGGATTTATGGGAAGTGTTCCCGGTTCCAGCTGACCTAATCTATGCAGCCTAACATTGAATTCTATAGAAGAAGAAAGTCTATAATGTATTATGTGAATGCTAGGTCAAAGAGATGTGTCTTTAATCTAGCTTTGAACTGACAGAGTGTGTCTGCTTCTTGGACAATGGTAGGAAGACTGTTCCAAAGTTTTGGTGCTAAATAGGAGAAGGATCTACCGCCAGCAGTCGATTTTGATATTCTAGGTATTATCAACTGGCCGGAATTTTGAGATCGCAATAGACGTGAAGGACTATAATGCGTTAAGAGCTCGCTCAAGTACTGCGGAGCTAAACCATTTAGTGCTTTGTAAGTGATCAGCAATATTTTGTAAGTGATCAGCAATATTTTAAAATTGATGCGATGTTTAATAGGGAGCCAGTGCAGTTTTGACAGAACCGGGCTAATATGGTCATATTCACTGGGACCCATTTCTCAGTATAGGTAATTCCTTCAAAGCTCTTCACACAGTGACCACATCAGAAATCAATATGGGCACAGATCCTCAGCAAAGACCAGGTGCCGGCAGTTAAGGGGACCAGGGAGGCAACAGAACAGACAGTTCAGAAAGCCGCTAGGGTGGCGCTGTTGGCACAGAGCTAGTAGTCTCTATATAAATGGCCACTGTGGTCGAGACAGGGTCCACACTGGACTGTGCTTAGGGGCTTGAATGGATATGTGTGTGGCCCAAACCTCATAAGAGCAGCAATATAAATGGCAAGGACCACCTCTTCGATCCCACCAGGGCAGACAGGAAGGGCAGGCTATTGAATTTCTCTCACTCGAATGGACTTGGGCAATTTCTCTCACTGGAATGGACTCGGGAAGATCACTCACTGGAAGCATTGTGACCACTGGAATTGGCAATGCTGTAATCCTTGGAGTGGGAATTTTTCTCACTGGAATGGGCTCAGGAACATTACTCACTGGAACAAACTCTAGGGCTGGCATGAGGGATGATGGTGGTTCAGTGAAGACCGCTGGTGCTAGGAGGACTGGAGTGGACTGTGACTGAGTGGCGATGGCGTCTTCTCCACCTCGCTAACAGTGAGAGAAGAACCACAGAGCATATACTCAATAAATTGGGCTAGGGACGAGTGGTAGCTGCTGCAAGTACCTTACAAAATATATGATTGTCCAGTCCAGCCCAAACAATTGACTTCACGGTACCGTCGTTCCAGGGCACCAGATGGGCGAGCTCAAGGAATTCTTCCACATACTCCTCTAAAGGGTGGCCATCTTGTGCAAGGGAGATAAGAAAATCCACAGGGTAGATAAGAGTGAGGAGAATGCCCATCGCCCATGCCCATGCCCATATCAGTGAAGGGTTCCGGTATTCTGTCACACTTCAGACACTTGCAGGAAGCAGGAATCAAGATTCAGAGAATGTTCATTTGAATACGCCAACCAAAATACAGGAATGTAATTTGTTACATTTGGAGGATGTAAAATAACCAGTGAACCGTTTATTTTGAACCGGTTCATTGAAATAAACTGTCCGAAAGAACTCTCCTAAGCCCCACCCACTCATGAACAGTAAACATGGGAAATTACCCAATCAGAAATCACTAAAATAACGATGGAAAGAAAATTCCATCGGCGAAATCGACTGCCGCAGAGAGTGCTGAAATGTAAGATACATCCATGGTTTACCATTAGAGAGAACTCACGTGGACAAAGTGCATGTTATCACCTCAGAGATGGAAAAGGCGCTATATGCAAGAGGTCCACTCTGCCCGTTGCCCGTTACTTACCGGTTCGTACCCAATAGAACACGGGATGAAACTGGCATAACCTGGATATTGTAAAATCTCGCAAAGGTATTGGGTGTAGCCCAACCTAATGCTCTAGAGTTGTCTGTTAGAGAGGCGCCGTTTGCTAGAGCCCAGGAAAGGGGGCTTGCGGGATAGTGTCTATCACCGCTAGTGATGGGCCACTAAAGTCTACTGCGTCCCGTCCAGGGGCCAGACATGGAGATTCCAGAGGTCTGGGCACAGGCACCAAATTGTCCCCCGTCCCTGAGAAAGTAGGTCCTTCCTCAGGGAAATTTGCCAGGGAGGGGCTGTTGCAAGGAGCATGAGCTCCGAGAACCCAGGCCGGGTGGGCCAGTATGACGCAACCAACAAGAGCTGTTCTCCATCCTCCCTGACTTTGCAAAACGTCTGTGCAATCAGGCTCACTGGGGGAAATGCATATTTGCATAGGCCCTGGGGCCAGCTGTGTGCCAGCCAAGGGGGTTAGGGAATACCACAGAGGGCAATGGGAGGATTCCTGGGAAGTGAACAGATCTTCCTGCACTTCGCCGAATCATATCCAAATCAGCTGTACCACCTGGGGATGGAGTCTCCACTCCCCCTGAAGCTTCACTCATCGCAATTGAATTCGCCTGGGATGTGAGTGGCCCACAGCAATTTTCTGCAGGGACAGTAATATCATCAGCAGCTCAAGGCAGTTGATGTGCCACTGCAGTCAAGGTCCTGCCCAGGTGCCCAACGCTGCATGCCCGTTGCACACGACACCCCACCCAGTCTTGGACACATCTGTTTTGACAACAATACGTCTGGACACTTGTTCTAGGGGAACTCCTGCCCCTAGAAATGCAAGATCTGTCCAAGGGCTGAATAAGTAACGACAAATCGGCGTGATGGCCAAGCGGTGTGTGCCACTATGCCATGCCTCACGGGGAGCTCAAGTCTGTAGCCAATGCTGAAACGGTCTCGTATGCATCAACCCGAGTGGCGTAACCACCGGCGAGGACACCATATTTTTTCCCTCAAACAGGGAGAGTTCATCACAGATTGAGCGTGCTCGTTTGTGAGACACGCTTGTCACAGTGACTGTGTTAACGCAGAAACTCCCATTGCTGCCTTCAGATCACCCTGAGCACTAGCGGTCGCATGCATTGCAGAAAGGCCGGGAACGAGGAGCAGCTGAGGTGACTACTTTTACTAGAAAAGAGAGCCGCAATCTCAATGTTGCCATTGTCATGGTTTTGCAGTGAGGACATGAACCATCGAATGCAGTGTGGGTGTGACCAAAACACAAGGCACAAAGATTGTGGCAGTCCGAGGACGAGACACACTCTTCCTAACATTGTCCGGGAAGCAGACACACTCTGTCAGTTCAAAGCAAGATTAAAGACACATCTCTTTGACCTAGCATTCACATAATACATTATAGACTTCTATAATTCAATGTTAGGCTGCATAGATTAGGTCAGCTGGAACCGGGAACACTTCCCATAAATCCTGATGTACTCGTTACATCATAAGTAGAATGGCATCTACGCTAATTTTAGTGTCTTTGTTTATCCCGAGGTTTTCCCGCAGCCTGCCAGATCCAGGCCGTATCCAGATCTGATGAAGGACCTTCGCCTGGACCCGATCCAACGCAGTGCTGAAGTGCCAACTAGTCTCTCCCTATGGAGGATCCCTTTACCACTTTTCAGATGTATCTACCCCGAATTGATAAAATAAAATAAAATTCTGTATCAAAAATTATAAGGAAACGCCAGTACTTTGTTTAGGCTTGGTTTGTAGGGAATTCCAAACCTGCGCACATATATTCAAACGCACATAACTACAGAACCAATTCTTAATGCGCATGTGACCGCCATCAGCGTTTCTCACAGGTTCGCGTTTAAAGTCTGTGTAGAGAGAATGGTGTCGTCTTAGCGGCCCCAAATTTAATAACAAATGATCGTTGCGACGGAAGCGAATCAATCAAAACTAACTTTAGCTGGAAAATAACTTTATTAAAGAACCGCTATGAAGCCAAAACAATCTCTTTTACCTTAAATTATACGTTTATCTCTGTAAAGCTGCTTTGAAACAATCTACATTGTTAAAAGCGCTATATAAATGAAGATGACTTGACTTGACTTGAGAGATATCGAAAGCACCCAGAAACACACAGGCAGAAAGGCATCTTTAAAAAGATACTCTCCGTTTGTGCTTGATCTTTTGGATCGCTGAAATACCCAGAGGAAGCTCTCTCTGCACTCTCCATGTGAGGCGTGGAAAGAGACTGCTGTTCTGCGCCATAAAACCAGCAATCCTTCTCAATGAGGCGAATGGAAATGTGTTTATGTATAGAAGACACTTTGTTCGGCTCTGAATAACATATTTGAATGAATGGACCAGCGTGCTCCTTTTATACCTGTATGTCCGGGGGAGTGGCGCATGCAAATTCCACTTGCCAATTTTCATTGGCCTTTTCTCAAAATATCAGAGATGATTTGTAGGGTTGGGTATCGTTTGGATTTTATCGACTGATCGACTTTATTCAGATACTTATCGATTCCCAGTTTCGATTCCAATGTGGTAAAAAAAAAAGTCAAACATTTCTTTACGAAACATATTTATTTTATGCCATTAGTTGCAGCTGAATAAAATAAACAAAAATCAGCACTAGGCTACATAAAATCTGAGTCCTCTTTAAGAGCTACATGTGCAAAACTGTAAAATTAAATTGAATTAAAGTTTAACACACAACACTTGTTAGCTGCAACCAAATAAAGAAATAAATATTTTAAAAATAAGTGCAGAGGACATGTTTGTAAGGGTGAAAATGTAGGGGTCCACCAGTGCTTATTTAGAAAAATCAACATATCTGCCTTTTCTGGGAATATATGAGACCTTTCAGGGCAAATAGATCTCCAGCAGTGGAGAAAACCCTTTTACTTGGAGTTGAAGAAGTAGAAGAAGAAGAAGAAGAAGACACATAAATGAAGAGGCAAGGTCTGACACGAAATGAAATGTGTTTTTTTGTTTCCACCACCAGGCAGCTGAAGTCATCAGATGTCATTGTAGAAGGCATGTTTTGGTACATATTTAGCTCTGCATCCACTTTGGTCTCAATGGACAATGTGTTATGTTCTGTGTTAGTGTTCATAGACTGCAATAGTGGACCAGTCCGCTAGAGGCTATGAGAGAGAATTGTCCACAGTTAAAGAAGTATATAAAGAAGAAGAGTAAAGGAAGTGATGTTGTGAATGAGTCGTCCTCTCTCCTTGTTTATTTCTTTTCATTACGAGTCCCAAACATTACACAATGGTTTGCTGCTCTCATCATTATACATTTACATGATCGTACTCTTCCTCACTCTCCTCTTTGTCTGTGTTGTCATTCTCTCTTTATTTTCTTCTCTCTTTCCTCCTCTTTTTGACTGCATTGTAACTCCTTCTTGTCCACAATCCACTCTTGGCAAGAGACAGTGCAATTAAGATTTAGACTTTTTTTGTCATGACTAAGGATATTAGACCTACATTTTTTCCCCCTGTAAATATCACAATTTTCACCTGTTTAGATAGATTTGCCGCCATCAGCTTTTCTTTTATCTGGAGCCAGACAGTGCTGCTGTCCTCAACGTTGTGTTTAAAGCGTGGGTCCAATGCAGTGGCCTCCTCAAGAAAGCTTCTGATGTCATCCCTCTGTAAGAAAAATATTTACTAAAAACAAGGAAGATATCAAGCATATATATATATTTTTTTTTCTTTCCTCCTTTAAAAAATGTATTTACCAGGTATTGCTTGGTTTTCCCAGCCTGCTTAATTCTGGACACAAATACTGTGTCATCCTCTATAACTGTGAAGTGCTTCCCAAGCTTTTGAAGAATTGGTAAGATCTGACCACACGTAGGGCTCTTTTCTGAAGAAACAGTGTGTAGAAGTGTACAAAATTCTCATAGATGTATGAAGTCTTCCCCCTTTCTGAAATCTTCCTCAGTCAGCTCCAAGCAAGTCAGTTTGAGAAAGAATACATTTTCAGAGTTACATAACAAAGAAGGAAAGGAAGGAAGTTTACAGTCATCTTTAAAGTCATAGCACTCATAGCAAAGAAAGAATTACGCAAACTCTTCTTTCTTACCATTCGCTCTCTATTGGCTTTCTCAAACACTGATCCAAGCTGGCTGAATGGCAGGGTACTGTTCAAGAAATTGTTCCAACATCAAGTAATGGGAATTCCAAACGGTTCTCATATCAAGACAAAAAAGTGAGTATTGGGGCAAATTTAGGACAGAAGCATAAGTGAAAAGAAATTTAGCAACACCTGGCTCTGTCTGTGCTTCTATACTGCTTTTGTTGTTAAAACTTTCTGTCTCATTTCCCCTTCAAGAATGTAGTGTGCCGTTACTGTGAGATAATGATCTTTGGAGTGACTTGTGCAACTTTCCCTACAGTTGTTAGCTCCTTATTAAGTTTTCCTTTTCTACCTTGTACAATGCAGATATTAAGATGTTGGACAAGCTGTCCCTGGAAGAGGGTGTGTACTTTGGGTTGAGCGCCCTGGTCATCTTCCTGGGAATAAACAAACATTGCTAGGCTAGCTCAAAATATTATTTTTAATAGTAATTTCCCCTCTAATGTAACACCTACCTAAATGATGGCGACTCAACACGCATCCCTTTGATTATAAATGCTGTGGTCATGTATCACTCCTCAGTTTTTTCTTGTGTGTGCTTTCTCTTCCAAGCGAGGAAGAATGGGGTCTTGTATGTAGCATTTATCAAGGTCAGGTCCTCACAAAATTTTATTCCAGAACTGGATTCCCAACCCTAGTGATTGGAGCTCCCGAGTATGACCTATAGTGTCAGTCATCGACACCACATCGAAGTGACTGACAGATGGGGAACAAGTTACATTTCAGAACACTTAAGTAAACTTTCTTTCAAATAGATACTTCTGGGGTTTGATACAGTGACTTTGACATCAGCAACAAAAGAAATGGGAAGCCTTTTCTCCTCCTTCCTGAAAATTTATCTGGGCCGTCCTTAGGGAGGTGCAACCATGGACCGAGGAGGAGGAACAATGAAACCAATGAAAAGTATTAAAAAGTGCTTGTGACTAAACCGGACAAAGCATGCATCTCTGACATTCTCCGAAATTCGCAGGTCAAAAACCTCATAACTCAATTTGAGCTTGATTTTGGTAAAATAATAATATAGTGACACATGCAAGTGTCTGACCATATATAAATTCCTTCCTTCCTTCCTTCCTTCCTTCCTTCCTTCCTTCCTTCCTTCCTTCCTTCCTTCCTTCCTTCCTTCATTCATTCATTCATGTAAGTTAATTCTTGTTTGCTGTTTTGTAACTTTGAATTTAAAACTTCTGTGTTTTTCCCCCCTGATAATTTGGCATGCAGTTTCTTTGTTTTTTTTTGCCCATCCTGTTTTATGAAGGCCCACCCGTTTGAACATTTCTGGCCTCACCCTTGGCTGCGACCCACCGACTGAGAAATGACCATTTCTCTCCATGTATGACTTGTAATACACAAGCTGATACTTTCACATTTAAAGCTCAACAGAATTCCACGAGACCTTCCGCCAGACACCAGCTCACCTGCAGATGGCTGTAAATGTGTCCAGAGGTCACTACTCAAATAAATCTGAGTGCTTAAACCTGCTTAAACTGAGCACCTGTTACACATATTCCAAACGAAATCTGCAAACATTCAGCAGGGTATTTATCTAAACGAAAATCAGGGCACGAGATAACCAAGATTTGCAAAGTGTGGCCCAGACGTAAATAATCAGTGTTATCTGAGCGCATGCATTCTGCAAGGATCCCACCGATACATGCATGGTTTTGCTTCACTTTATCTATGTGTTTACTCAAACTCACTAAACAGCAGGGACTAGTAAAGTTGCAAATCATGTAAAAAAATCTAAAGTAAGGTATGATTAATTATACTTAATTTACCAAATATAAATTGATGCTCATAAATAAAATTACACTGGCAGTATTGTGCAGCACTGCTAACCAGAACTTTACCATAAAAAAGTCGTCATTTACTGTATATAACGCTTTTAACAATATAAATTGTTTCAAAGCAGCGAAGCAACACTTATTCAAAATGTTCTGGATTCTACTGTAGCATTTAATTATATTTATTGATGTTGTTGTACCTGCTGCTATTTTTGTTGTTGTTGTTGTGGTTGTTTATGTATAAAAAACAGTTTTTAATAATTATTAAAATATAATTGCTGACTTTTTTACAATGTAGAGTGAAGTTCTGCTTAAACCTTTTCATCGAACGATAATGTAAGCATCCAAAAAGATGTAAATATTATAAATAAACAAAATCAGAGAAAATATTTAAACCAGGGGTGAATCTGGTTCTCACAAGCAAAACTATTGGTGCTCCAGAAGGGGAACAAAATATCAAAAACTGTAGTTGTATTTTGGGGCATATCAGCCCAAACAGGCCTTCGTCAGGGCTGACGAAGGCCTGTTTGGGCTGATATGCCCAAAAATACGACTACAGTTTTTGATATTTTGTTCGGGCCGATACGCATTGGTGTTTTTTAAGATGTAGCCTTGTCTCACAATAAAGGCTTTTTGTCTTTCTAACTATGTGAGAGCCTGAATGTGGATTTTCTTGATCTACAACAGGATCCACCTACCATTTTTATTATAAATAAACAGTTTATAATGATGCATTTCGGCCTTCCTCAGATGGTCTTATCTATGTTATTATTATTTCTTATTATTTGTTAAAATCCTTTAACCCCTATTAGTAGCAAACTTGTAAAACTCAACATTTCTAAATCTCTTTTAAAATACAGTAAGAAAGTAAGCCTGCCACTTTCATTTGAATGGCTCAGTCTTAGTCTTAAACAATGAACAGCTCCAGGTCTGGCTTGATTGATCACACTAACTTCATTACAGCACAGTGACATTAATAAGAAGAACAAACTCTTTTAAGTTAACCGCCTGTTCCTACTGTGACAGGATTTGACTGAGTGCAGTTTTCAGATACGTACTTCAGTTCTCACGCTGTGCCATTTAAACGCTATCTGAAACCTGCCACTCAGGAATCTGATTAAGGACCTTCTCGAAGAATAGAAGGACAAACCTAACATTCCTCAGACCTAAATGAGATTTTGTGTGGAATACACAATTGTTTACAAACTCACCAATGCTTACACATACAAGTAATACCAGCCAGAGCAGAGATATTCTAAATATAATCATGTAAAGTATCTTTCTTTTGTCCTTGCTCTTTCATTTTTCATTAACTTTGTAGTTCAAACACTCTATAAAGTGTACATTTTGAATGATCTGATTATCATCAATTACTTAATGTTGACTTTCTTTATCATACCTGTTTAATGTACTTTGAATAACCATTGTGTATGAAATGTGGTATATAAATAACTTTGTTTTTTTGTAAGTGGCAAGGATGTTCTTCGAGTTTTGGAATGGGTTTCTAGAATTGCAACGTAATTCATGTGTAATGTTGGTTGTTAAACAGACACTTACACCAGCACAGCTTCCTCCAACTCCAAATACAATGAAAAGGGTGGAATTCCTCCCGAGGCAGGAGACTGTCAAAAGTACTGATTATCCAGGATGAACAGAAAAATGTCAGTAAAATTTGCTACACCCCTAAACGGCTGGTTTTACCAGCATCCAATCAACTATTGCTAACAAAAAAATCATAATACTCCTTACAAAAAAGTGGTATACTGCATATAACAGTACTAAATGAATACCATATGAAATTACCATATTCATGGCCTTACTTGAGATTTGGACAATATGCCCAGTGGTGGATCAATGGAGAGCGAAACTAGAGGGAAAATGGTGTTATACCTTTTATTACCCATAAACCCCTGGAGATGGCTCTAACTGTGCTGTAAAAGGCTTGGCATCTGTGTGTGTTGACATACGAAAGCTCACCAATATCTAATCAAACCATCTCCAAACTCAGATAAATGTACTCGAGTGGGATTTTTTTACTCATGGTTAAGTGCTACACTAAACACACAGATTCAGGCTGGTGGCAGACAGCCTGGCTAATGGTTACACAAGGGAGACAAATGCCAAGTTATACACTCTGAATCGAGCTTTAAAAATCCATAAAGGAACAAGCACAATGTTATCTTATAAAAAGATTAATAAGGGATATTTGCCCTGAGACTGACAATACTGTTAAGCCTAACTTGATCACAACACAGCTAATTGCTAAAAAGATTTTGTTTCTATAATGAATTACTCTTTAAAGAAATTCATATTTCTATTATTGTTACAGTTCAGACAGGCTCTCACACCAGCCAATCACAGTGCACTCCCTCACCTGAGTTCTAATCACACACACACACACACCTGCACCTCATCATCACCATCATCACTACCACTATAAACACACACTCCTCACCACTGTTCATTGTCTGGTCTTGTTCACATGAAGAGGACTACTTACCTTATTATTGCCAAATCTGATTTGCCAATGACCATTCTCCACTCCAGCGTCTCGTCTCCAGTATCTCGTCTCTCTTCGGTGTTCCTTGTTCCTGTCATCTGTCTCATCCACCATCAGTCTTCATACCTGTAAGAAGAACCATCCACTCAATGCCTGCACACCGCTATGTAAATTATCATTGTTCATGTATCTTACCTGCATTCTGTTCCCACTCTTTATCAATAAACTCCTATTAACTTCCATATCCATCTCTTGAGTCTGCTTCCGTTAACAATGAGTTAGAAATAACGAATTGAATAACTTCTATCTGGGAAAGTGGCATAATGGTCATGTTTTTGACTATTAATATTCTCTATTAATTTATTAAAAATACATTAAATTCATACATATAATGACTTGAACACACCTATTTTAGGATCAGCATTTTATCATTTTTTGAATTTAAAATTATTTGGATTTTTTTTCTTTTTCTTTTTTTTTTCTTAAAAGTAAAAAAAAAATGTCAGGGTGATACAAAAAAGTTCTTAAACCAAAAATTAAGTTATTTGGCTTAATCTTTTATTATATGTCACAATATCATCGGTCTGCTGCTTAGTCACTACATTTTCCATCATCCTTCCTGACTCCAACCTGCACACACCTCACAAATCACCTGCACCTGCAGCCCAACTGGCCTGTCATCAAGCACACACCTAGTCTCACATCATGGTCCGTTCTTGTTCAGACCATGTTGGACTACTTACCTGTTCTGCTGTCAGATACCCGCAAAGACCATCATCATCATACTCGCCAAACGCGACGAGGTGTGTGCATTTATCCAGCCATCCACGATCTCCTGCAGTGCACCTGTAATACAAGGAAAGTCATCATTACCAAGTTATTCTGTCACCATTTGATCTGCATACTCATCCATATTCACCATTCTGCTGTAAATAAACCTCACTGTTATCTGCATTTCTCTGTGTCTGAGCCACTGTAAATGCAAACATTGTATTTAATTAAAAATAGTAAATTGACCTTAATCATTTTTTTCAACCTGCTATTAACACTCACTTTTAGTAAGTTACTTGTACTTTGAGGTTGAAAAATCATACCAGCTCAGTCTACTTGAGCTGGATTCATTTAGAAAAAGTAAGTTTATGACCTGTGGGCATGCGCAGATCAGTCCTCTCTACGCTAGACGGCAATATATGGCCACGCCAAGACTCGCCCTTCAATAGCCACAATTGGCTGAAGGTGAAAACCGTAATTTTAAGCCACCATTGTGGCGATTAGTGTTTGTTTTAGTTGGGCTCTTGACCCTTATATTATTAATTGAACCTTTTGTTTGGCTGCTGTACCTGAGTTATAACAGCCAGATGAACAAACAGAAAAGGTGATCTGATGGTGATGGTTGTGTTTTAACATAATCGTTATTTCACAATCATTTGACCTGATTCACTGAACTCATATAGTTCAGAGTTAATTTCTGAGTTAGATTTACTTTATTAATTATAACAGCACTGTCCTGGTACAGCATAATATTTTTAGCCATTTCAATGAAATCCAAATAATCAAATAAATAATAAAAAAAAAACGTCAATTTTTTTTTTAATGTAGGCACACACAGACATCAAGAATTATCGTATGAATCTCAACAATGGTGACAAACAGATCACCTCCTGATCATAAGCTCATTATTTATTCATGCAGCAATGCATGATGGGAGCCATGAATGAGTTTTGATTGGTTGCACCCAGAATGCACTGCAACATGCTTTATAATTGTCACCATTGTTGAGATTCACAGGCTGATTCTTGATGTCAATGTGTCTAAAAACTAAATTAAACAAAAAAAAAATATATATATGTTTTTTTATAATGGAAACTTTTAAGAAAAACTCAGAAATTGGTTTCTTTAATTTAAGTGAACTTGATAAATGAGTGAGCAGAACTAAAAGAGTTAAGTTGTAGGTATTTAGTAATTCTAAGTGGGGTTAAATTTATATCAAGCAATCCACACAAAATGAAAAAACTAAGTTAACACTAATCATGACTATTAAGTTACATGAACATAAAAAAACGTGCTAGTGGTACTACTTGATTTAGTACTGCACACTTAAAATAAACAAGCTTTTCTAACTCACTAATCTTAAGCTTACTTTGCTTAATTTTTTTGAGGCAACGAGTTTGCATACTTTTTTTTAAGTAAGGTCAACTAATTACATTTTACAGTGTACATTCTGTAAAAAATATAATATAAACCAAGGTCAATATCTTAAATATCCGGCAAGGTTAGCTATTTCAGGTGTGGTGTGACTCTCCACAAATGTAATGTAATTTATGAATGATTCATAACATTTTTTAAATAAAAAAAAAAAAACGTTTTGGTCTATTAATTTCAAAGTGTAAGGAAAATGTTATTACTTTATTTGCAACGTTTGAATGTGAAAAGTGCTGAGTCTACATTTCTTCAATGCTTAGAGTACTAATAGGTGTACTTCTGTCTTTGTCATCTCTTGCTGTCATATTTAATGAATACTTTTCACAGATTAACAATTATGAGTCCTGACTGTAGTCTAAAAGAAGGCTTATCCACACTTCAAATCTAAATGAGGCACCAATCAATCAGAATGGCCAGCATTATTCTGCCGGTCCATCTGAGAGAGAGAGATCCTGTGCCATTGTTAAATGGTGCTGATTGGCCGACTGGCTATTTTAACTCACGGGTGAAAGGATGTCCATTTCGAGTTTTCTTTAAAACTCCAAACACCTGCTTTTTAAATGATCACCGTCTCCTGTGTTGAAGCACTTTCCAGCGAGGTGGTCTGGGTTGGACGGGGTGAGGGGTGGAGGTTGGTGCTGTTGGTTTGTGGAGGGTGGTGAGTGGGTATGTTTGAAGACCTTGGCTCACAGCCACAGTTGGAACAAAAAGGAGGACTCTCTTTACATGCATAGCCAGACAGACTAGACTATTCTGGCTTTCAGAAAAGAAAAAAAAAGTTGAAAAATACAGGCCTTTTTAGTATTTTCTCCCAAAACATTTTAAAGGATTTTCATTCCTCTTTGTTTATTGGTCAAACAATAGAGATGGACTATGCAAACTGGCTGGATTTGATTGCATTTGTTTTCAATATTGCATATGAAGCAGACAGCAAACTGAAGCCGTCTCTGCAAACATCAACAGAGTGAACAAATAAGAGGGGATTTGTATAGCTAAGTATTGGAGAGACAGGTGCAGGAGAGAGAGACCGAGAGAGGCCCATCAGGTGAGGTGCTCTGGACCAGCGTCTTGACTGACAAATTACAACGCCTATTAAGTCGTACATCAGTCAAAAGTAAAATATAATAGCATCAGATGTTAGTAATAGTAATTTTGTTTTAGAAGTTATACATTCGCCTATATGTACAGTAAATAAAGATTGTTTCTCAACATATCTGGGAACATTTAATGTTTTGTTTTTGTTGCTGTGTTTGTCTGTGGATGGGAAGCAACATTTTAAACACTAAAGCTAAAAATCTTTTTCAAATAAAGTCTAAAATAAAAAAACTAAAACAACCAAAACTGAGGATAAAGCTTAAAGTAAAGCTAAACTAAAGTTTTATCTAAAACTGAAGCCAGAACTAAGCTTAAACAAAGCAAACAATCAAACTAAAGCTAAAATAAACGCTAAAATACAGATTAAAGCTAAAATAAAGTTAAATCTAAAACTAAAGACAAAACTAAGCTTACTGTAAACTAGAGTTAAAACAAAAAGGTAAAATGAATATTAAAACATAGACTAAAGCTAAAACAAAAGTTATAGCTAAAGCCAAAACTGGGCTAGCTAACTCTACAATTAAACCTAATTTAAAGGAGACCGTATAAAAGTGCAGACAGGCTATCTTTGTAAATATTCAGTATAACCAGAAAAAATGTGAAAGTAAACAAAAGGGTCTTCAATTCAGGTAACATGTGACTTAATGCTATTTTCTACCTTTTCAAAAGAGGAACCATTAATTCCTTTCTCTTTCTTTCCACTGAAATCAGCTTAATGCCATTTTGCCTTGTCAATAAGAGCACTCCATCAATCTGCAACAATTGCATATTTCAACAAAAGGCTTATTAAGGCATTTCACTTCCTTCCAAAAAAGATTCCACATCAATTCAACCTGGTTCTTATAGCGATCAATGCCACACTCAATCTCTCTCTCTCATTCTCTGCCTTCTCTGGCCTTTTCATTCATTCACACTGGGTGCATTAACTATTGTGTGTATTTGTTTGTGCGTGTGTGTGTTTCTGGGCAGTGTGTCACTCAGGGCGGTTAAAGTATGCCCAGTCTTTGGCCAGATCAAGATAATTAACTGGAGAGGTCACAAACTAATGAAATGAAAAGAGTCCCACAAAATGGTGCTCACTAATCCTATTTGCTGGGACATTATTCAAAAAGCCAAGAATGGATAAAGGAAAAGAGCAATGTGGGGCATTATCAGTAAGAAGGAATATTATTTAAAGAATATAACCACATTTATCTGACTGTGTGACCTCACATCTCAACAGTTTGTTTTTATATAATACAGATAAACGATACAGATTGAATGTAGTTTGTTTGTGTTTTTGTATAGATACAATAGAGAATATATATATATATTTAAGTAGCTATGCAGGGATGCACACTACTGACAAATTGTTGGATGTAACTCCTGAATAGTGTTTTAGCCATGCTAATAATTAGCCATGTTAATAAGCAGGTTCACTTGTGAATTATTTTGGGCATGCATAGACATTTATTATGTGGCTCTTCAGCAGGGATAGGCACAATAAGATGACTTCCAGTGAAACAAGATGTGGAATACTTGACATTTACACAGCATATCATTACATGTAAAAAAAAAAAAAAGTGATTATGCAGAAGCTCAGATGAGCTGAGTTGCATATGCGGATGAACATCTTGCTGGAGCTCGAACGTGCTGTGTAACACAAGAATGAACCTCATTGGTTCTTGCAGAAGCTCAAACGGGCTGCTTAACACAAGAATGAACCTCATTGGTTCTTGCAGAAGCTCAAACGTCCTGCGTAACACGAGAATAAACCTCATTGGTTCTTACAAAACTCAAACAGCCTGTGGAAGACATGAGAATGAACCTCATTGGTTCTTGCAGAAGCTCAAACGTCCTGCGTAACACGAGAATAAACCTTATTCTTTCTCGTAGATGCTCAAATGTACTGCGTACCATGAGAATGAACCTCATTGGTTATTGCAGATGCTCAAAAGTAATGTGTAACACAAGAATTAACCTCATTGGTTATTGCAAAAGCTCAAACGTGTTGCGTAATACAAGAATGAAACTCATTGTTTTTCTGCAGAAGCTCAAACGTCCTGCGTAACATGAGAATAAACCTCATTGGTTCTTGCAGAAGCTCAAACGTACTGCGTAACATGAGAATGAACCTCATTGGTGCTTGCAGAAGATCAAACGTGCTGTGTAACACATGCAAATGAACCTCACTGATTCTTGCGGAAGATCAAACTTGCTGCGTAACACACAATAATTAATCTCATTGGTTCTTGCTGAAGCTCAAACTTGCTGCGTAACATGAGAATGAACCTCTTCCCTTTACCTCAGTACAGATAAAATGTTGTTGGGATAATTCCGATTCACGTGGCTACGCAGACGTGACAAAACATTTCTGTATTATACATTTTTAAGGCCAGACAAGTAGTTTATTGAGGGTTGATTTGTAAAGAAGGACTACACGCCTGCGCACATATTCAAACGCGCATACCTTTGAACTGAACACGTAATGTGCATGTGCGCGACGTCTGCGTTTTCGCGGGTTTGCGTTTTTGAGGTTTGCACAGAGATAATGGATAATCATTTCAACCTTTGAACCTATTTCAGGGAGTGTGTTCTCGAGACACCAGGCACTGGTTTGTGTGGATGGGCGGCTGGAGCGTGTTAGGGTTTTCCTGTTAGAAGGGTGTTGTGTTAGCGGCCCCTAAGTTAATAACTAATGATCTTCGCAACGGAAGTGAATCAATCAATCAAAACTAACTTTAGCTGGAAAATAGCTTTATCCTTGAGTTGTTGTAAAGTCTAAACAATCTCTGTTACGGTAATTTCCTTTTATCACTCTAAAGCTGCTTTGAAACAATCCATATTGTTAAAAGCGCTATATAAATTAAGGTGACTTGACTTAAGTTGCTCCATAACAGGAAATTAAACCTTTTTGGTTCTTGCAGAAGCTCAAACGTACAGCATAACACGAGAATGAACCTCATTGGTTTTTGTGGAAGCTCAAACGTGCTGCGTAATACACAAACTAACCTCATTGGTTCTTGCAGAAGATGAAGCTTGCTTGGTAACACACGAGAAATAACCTTATTGGTTTTTGCAGAAGCTCAAAC
Source organism: Scardinius erythrophthalmus (assembly GCF_964197995.2). Taxonomy (NCBI): domain Eukaryota; kingdom Metazoa; phylum Chordata; class Actinopteri; order Cypriniformes; family Leuciscidae; genus Scardinius; species Scardinius erythrophthalmus. The sequence continues at coordinate 23,152,280 of NC_138244.1, read as the reverse complement.
GTGCTGTGCAACACGCAAATGAAAATCATTGGTTCTTGCAGAAGATCAAAAGTGCTGCGTAACATATACGCAGATTATATTTTGAGCTTCTGCAATCAAATGAACCTTATTGATCGAATGAACATCATTCATGCAGAATGAACCTCACTGGCACATGAGGAAGCTCAATATATATTCACAAATATATTCAAAAGCGCATACTTATAGACTGAACACGTAATTTGCATGTGCACCCCGTCAGCGTTTCAACAGATTCACGTTTTTGAAGTCTATGCGGAGATGACAACGTTTTTCAAAAAAGATTCAACACTTGCATCTTGGAACCTATTTCAAGGTTTCAGGCACAGCGTAACACGAGAATGAACCTCATTGTTTTTCGCTGAAGCTCAAACGTGCTGCATTAACACATGAGAATGAACCTCATTGGTTCTTGCAAAAGCTCAAACGGGTTGCGTAACACGAGAATGAACTTCATTGGTTCTTGAAAAGGTCAAACGTACTGCATAACACGAGAACGAACTTCACTGGTTCTTGCAGAAGCTCAGAAGTACTGTGTAGGCCTAACATATGAGAATGAGCCTCATTGGTTCTTGCTGAAGCTCAAACGTGCTGCATAACATGAGAATGAACCTTCTTGCAGAAGCTCAGAAGTACTGTGTAACATAATGAGAATGAACCTCATTGGTTCTTGATGAATCTCAAACGTGCTGCGTAACATGAGAATGAACCTCATTGGTTCTTGCAGAAGCTCAAAAGTGCTGTGTAACATGAGAATGAACCTCAATGGGTGAGTAATTAATGGCAGAATTAATTTTTTTGGGGGGAACTAAACCTTCAAGGAATTTCTGGCACATAAGAGGAAAAAAAAATCATAAATGGTAAATTATGAATAATGATAAGGACATAAATAGTCATAATTATGACGTTAAATCTATGAATTATGATAAAAATGTAGATATTTTGCCATATTACAGTTTTTCTGAATTGCTAAAACACATTTCTTGAAACCATCACTGAAGAAACCAAAACCAAACCTTTTCAAGCCACATTCAGAGAACATCTGAATCTTCTGGCAGAATCAAACAATTGCCTCAAAACCATTTTATCTGTGCTCAAAATAAAACAATGCTTTAAGATCATACATACATTGAGTCAATATTATGAACACTACAGATCATTTGTTAGACACTACATCAAAAAATGGAGTACACAGAAGCAGATGTAGTTGTAGAAAAAAAGTATATTGTAACAAAGTAAAAATTTTTGCAATTATGTAGAAAAGTATAGTAATTACAACTTAGTAGTAAGGTTAATAAATTGTATACTGTATGCACTGCAAGTATAGTATTGTACTGAAAATTGTATAGTATTGAATGTATATTCAGCACTTGTATACTGTGAAAATACAGTGACCCAACTGCAAAAGTAAAAAGATTACAGTAAAAATAAATTAATGAAAAGCATGTTACAGTACACTCAGAAGAGTTGTGCAACTGCAAAATCAAGGTTATGAGAGATTAATTTCATGTTTTCAAGTTGGTCCATCCGGAGGACTTTGTTCACATCACAGACAATGTCATCTCTGCAGGCAAAGGGGAAAAACCCTCTGGTGTGCCGGATCCAGCCTGGACAACACTGTCCACACCTTGCTCTTTCTCATCCTCATCCTCTTCCTCCTTGTTCACCACTTCTTACACACATACTCTTTCTCCTCTTCCTCTTATATTGTTTCCATCCATTGTAATCAACATTCAGTGCAACATTTTGAGTCAATTTTGGTACTCTGAACTGACTTGTGTACAGTTGGTTTGGTCACATCATTAGAAATAAGTGTGGACAATTTTGTGTAAACAATGAGTAGTTGTGTTTAACTTTTGCCTGCCTGTGTTTACCGGTTTGAAACATAAGTTCAGTGGCAAATGTGTTTTAGTGAGTGAGAATGTGTTTAGGGCTTTGCAAAAATAGTGCACGAGATTTGAACTGAACTTGTTTAAGGTTTTGCAGAAAAAGTGATTTATTCGACAAACGTGTTTAGGCCTTTGAGAGTTTGTTTCATAGAATGGGGTTTCGTGTCTTAGCAATTGTGAAACACTTTTTTTAAAAACATATATGTTAGGATGCATTTTCTAAAGCACATAATCACCTTTGCTCCTTTCTATATCCTGAGATTCTAAATTTGGTATATGTCATCAGTTTTGCTACTTAATGTAATGTTTATTCATGGATAAATGTGTTTTTACTTGAGTTCACATTTTGATGCTTGAGTTAATTATATTATGTGTTAGTGCTTTATGAATGAGAACAATTAAAACTGTGAAAAATGAGGGCTTTTATGTGTAGAATTCTGCTGAAAACATTTGAAAATTGAAAAAAGGTGAAATGTGTGAAATGTTTTGAGAAATGTCTGTTTTGAGAACTGTATATGTTTTGGAAACTGTGCCAAGCCATCTAAATCAGTAATTTTTTGTCCTAATTGTCTTTATATCTCATAATTTTGACTTTTTATCCTATAATTATAACTTAGTGTCTCTTAGTATCTTTTTATATCATAATTATGATTTACAAAAGCATATATTTTTATTTTGTGGCAGAAATGGGCTTCCATAAAATACTTGAGTGTTCACGATAAAGAAAAGGAAAATATTAAACACATGCACCAAGTTTCCAGAAATGTACTCTTTGTGTTCATGTTGGTTTTGGGTGACTTTGACAATAAAATGTAAGACCATATTTTTCCTTAAAGTTTGAATACATGTCAGTGTACACATCTCAAACATGATAAACATAAATTTGTTTTGTAGAGTCATTTCAAATTATCTGACATTTCAAGAAAAACAATGATATTTTATAAGAAATCGTCACAAAAAAACATGCCAAATGAGTTCTATAATAATTTAATTATTTTAATGAGGCTTTTTTTCTTAATTATGAAATCAGGATAGTTGTCACCACCCTGACATTGTTGACCTTATGTTTTATTTCAGAAATGAAGCTCTAGCATAAGTTCTGCCGGGAAGACTCAATTGTTACGTCACTTATTACCTTCTCATCTATCCAATCATATTCCTATACTTATGGTATAAAAGATTGGTACTTACACACGTCTGAGTTCGCAGATGCTGATGCTTCAATTCACCTCCATCCACCCCACCACCATGGGTATTTCCCTCCATCCTCCCCAACACCACCAGGATGGTCCCTTCCTATACCTTGCAGGGGGTCGGCTGCGCCCCTGCCTTCGTCTTCAGGCAGGATATGCAGAACCGGACCCTCGGATTGCAAGCTACGGATGGGGCCTACGCCAAAGAACTTGATTGCTTGTTGGGCTGTTAATAAATGTTAATTGTTACAGTATTTATTCTCCCGAGTCCTTCTGGTAGATATTAAAAACAAGAGAAGTATATTCAAGTCATTGGTTCAAGTAAAAGAAAAAGCATGCATTTTTCATACACGTTTGCATAGATTAATTGATCCGGACATTTTCTAAGCTTTTTTGATGGGCCAAGTAAGCTGCCATCTATAGTACCATCATATTGCCATATCTGTAAAACTATAGTAGTACTACTATACTAAATACCACTAAGGCGATTCTAGGATTTCAATATTAGGGGGGCTCAGCACCCAATGAGGGTATGATTTAAAAAAAAAATAATAATATATTGTTTGTATACTAGGGTAGACTTGAAAAATACAGCAGGTTCAACACTACCTATCAAGTCAATCCCTGAATATTTAAGTAATAATTTTTTTAAATAACCAGCTAATATTCATTAATATCCATTAAGAATATAGACAATCTTTGTATTACTGCATTGTCTAGACAGGCAATAAGAGGGTGGTTTTTTTTATTTTTTAGTTTTTTAGTTTTTTCAACATGAATTGTTTAAAAAAAATTAACTCTACATTTGTGCAGTAAAATTAACTTTAAAGAAGATCTACATTTCTCATTTTCATTCATGGAGATAACATGGAAAATGTGCCATGCTTTAGTGGAAGATTTCTGTCAACTGGTGGAAAACAAACACTTTTAACATGAAAATGACAAAATGAAATTACTATTATAACCAGTAGATGACAGCAGAGGACCACTCATTAGTTCATTTGCCATTTCCACTCCCTTTCAGTTATTTTCTTGTGTTTTGCTTTTGGATTTATTATCAAATGAACATTATAACAAATTTTAGCATAACAATCTATCAATAAATGCACACACATTGTCCTCTGCTTTTGACGCTGGCACTGCTGGGGATTGAAGAACGAATAAATACAGGAATGATGAGCCAAAGCCTGCCGCCGGTTTTATGAGTTTTAAAGGGGACTGAGGTCACAAATTAGTGTACATATTACAAAGTTAACTACGAATTTTTAGTGCATGGGCTGGGTGGAAATTTAGGGGGGCTAAAGTATACAGCTAAATATTATAGTTTTTATGTGAAGGACATCTAAAAACTCAGTTTGGATTCAGTAGCATAAAAATTCCACTCGAAAGCAGCACCTAGTGCAAAAACAGCCAGACCAACCAGACCCCCTGGTTCATCTTTTAGCCTATTCAGTGAACAACAAACCCAACATGGGTCCAATTCCAGCTCCAACAGTCATTAGACAGATATAAGCTCACTATCAGAAGTCTAGCAGCCCCCTGCTTTAATGAACTTAATTAGCAGCTCTGTCTGTGTGGAATTACCCTGAAAATCAGGAATGCTGGGCATAAAAAAGGAGAGAAAGCTGAAAAGAGTGAAAGAGCCACAAAGAGGGGGGAAAAGAGGGTTCGAGGGGTGAATAAAGTGTGCGTGGGGTGGGGTGGGGGGGATTAAAATTGTTTGAATTGAGTCCACACTCTGCACATTCATCTGTTATTCTGCTCAAATCTGGGTTTTGTTCAGGCCAGAGTAAAGTAACGTCAATCATCTCAACCCGTTTTTTGTGCAACTTAAGAAATTGTTATGAAATTGCTTTCACACATAATGAGGGTCTCCATCCCCGGCACAGCACCCGAACCTCCCATCTATATTAGGCCTAAAGGTCAAGAGAGAGCGAGCAAGAGAGTGAAATTCACCACTACCAAACCGCTCGCCCCCTGAACACACATCAAAGTGACAGGAGCGTCCAATCAGATTTGTCTAACAGGCATTACATGATGAATATGGTGCAGCCGTGGCACAAAGGCTTCTTTGTGTGGGCCTGGAGTGAAGGCCATTCACAGCTCCAAACAGCCAGCCAGGGTGGAAGTAAATGGCCAAAAGGCTCTCATCAGAAAAAAAAAAGAGAAGCCAAACTTGTGTGGTACAATGGTTCATGCAAATGACTTCAAACCCCCTGTCCTAAACTCTGTGAGACACGGTTAGGTCGTCTGAAGTTTAGACAGCTTAGTGCTGTCAAAGTGGTAGGCTCTGCATTTTCAAACTTTCTTCTTTCTAACTTTTGAGTGAAAAGCAAGTTGTATCTCCCTCCTCCTTAAAGACATGCGTCTTGTGATTTATTTATTTTTTTGTTAGGATTTATAGACATCCTGAGGTTTTTAGAGAAAGCAGAAGAATTTTATCCGTAGATGGAAAGGCGAGCATGCAAGATAAGGGAAGACAGATTTTTTGGGGAATTTGCAGTACAAATACTAAACAAAAACACTGTTAAATGTAAAGGTGAAAATGTAACACTTAGAAATTCATTGGTCAAACAATATAGTCAAGCTTACAATCTTAGTCATTTTAATTTTATTCATTTATATATTTATTTAAAAAAGATACCTTTAGAAACCTTTAGAAATTTTAATCATTTTCATTTGTTTTCTATTAGGTTATTTTCAGCACAGTTACTAAAATTCAGGGCACATCTAAATAAAGTTTATAATACTGATTTGTGTGACTTTTTAAACATTAAATAAACATAATAAAAAGAGACACAATGTATAACATAAAAAAAAAAACAACTACAGCAGAATTAGAGCCTGACGCGTTTAAACCGCTATTTTTTAAACCGGGTCCCAGAGTGGATAAATCTGAAAACGTAAATAATATAAACTATATACAATTGCATTTTAGTAATGGCAACATTATTAAAAATTTTGTTTTTATTTTTGTTTTTCATTTGTCTCATTAGATATTTGAGTAAGTTGAAACCCAATACTCATGTTTAAAAAAGAAAATCCTGTCATCACAGGTGCGCAATAAATTCTGGGGTCGATAAGGCTGCGAAGGATCCATCTGCTGTATCCTTTATTTCACAGGAAACCAAGGATGCATTTGGAGGACAAATTTGAAGGAGCCTTCGAACTGGGACGGCCTTCTTCACGCCGCGGTGACGCAATTGGTCTTGGATGCAGCCTCTGAATTGGGACGCAGCAATCGTCTCTACAATAGTAACACTGTAACACTGTTAGTTTGACGCATCAGAAAAGAGCTGTGGTGATGTCATCAATATCATACACTCACATCACCTTTTTGAGCTCACAAGAGAAGTGCTATGTTACTGTGATCAACATTGTACATTTTATGACCAAGAAAACGGATTTTCAGGAAGAAAAGTAAACCTTTTTATTTGATTGTTTTTTGCCTAGCAATCATTGTATTGTAGATACAGTTATTTGACTTGCATAATCTAAAGTTGCTGTTTCTCTGGTTTAATTTGATGCTTTGCATTCATGCTAACTTCAAACATGCTAAAACAGTTAGCTAAGATATGGCTGTTAGGGGTGTTGAAACAAGGTATAGTTGTAACAGTTCATTAAAAATGTACCAAGCCCTTATGATGATTCAGTTATAAATTATCCACCTCAATTGAGCACATATGCTTTTTTTGTGGACATTTTTAGAATTTATGTGCATCTCGGCATTTCCATCCAGCGTTTTTTTTATGTGATATTCCAAAATGTACATAAAATAGGTGGATAGCTAGTGACTGAACTGTTATGTGTACGTGTTTCAAATATGTTAGACCTATCACTTCTGCCACTAAAGATTGCTTTATTAATAATCTTCCTAATCACTTTCACCATCTCAGCATCCCAGATAGCTTAGAAGAACTCGATATTGCAACAGAAACTTTTAACTCTCTCTTTTCCAGCACTTTAGACACAGTTGCTCCGTTGCGCTTAAAGAAGATTAAAGAAAATAGTCCAACGCCGTGGTACAACGAGCACACTCAGGCCCTTAAGAGAGCAGCCAGAAAAATGGAGCGCAACTGGAAGAAAACAAAACTAGAGGTATTTCGCATTTCATGGAAAGAGAGCTCGATTGCTTACAGAGAGGCCTTAAAAGCTGCTAGATCTGCTTATTTTTCAACCTATTAGAAGAAAATAAACATAATCCTAGGTATTTATTTGAAACGGTGGCTAAACTAACGAAAAATAAAGCTTCAAGCACCGAAGTTTCTAAGCAACACAGCAGTAATGACTTTATGAACTTCTTCACTTATAAGATTGATAATATCAGGGAGAAAATTATAACTATGCAACCGTCTACTACAGTATCGCATCAGGCAGTGCATTGTAGTCTCCCTAAGGAAAAATTTGATTCGTTCGTTGCTATAGAAGAGGAAGAATTTACTAAACTCGTTAAATCATCTAAATCTACAACATGTATGTTAGACCCTATACCGACTAAGCTACTGAAAGAAATACTTCCAGAGGTCATAGATCCTCTTCTTAATATCATTAATTCATCTTTGTCTCTAGGATACGTACCAAAAACCTTTAAGCTGGCTATGATTAAACCGCTTGTTAAAAAAACGCAACTTGATCCTACAGAATTAGTCAATTACAGGCCGATCTCGAATCTACCTTTTCTGTCAAAGATATTAGAAAAAGCAGTATCTTCACAACTGTGTTCCTTTCTTGAAAGAAATTATATCTGCGAGGATTTGCAGTCAGGATTTAGACCGTACCATAGTACTGAGACTGCTCTCATTAGAGTCACAAATGATTTGCTCTTATCATCTGATCGTGGTTGTGTCCCTCTATTAGTGTTACTCGATCTTAGTGCTGCATTTGACACTATCGACCACAACATTCTTTTAAATAGACTCGAAAATTATGTTGGCATTAGTGGAATTGCACTAGCATGGTTTAAATCATACTTATCTGACCGTTATCAGTTTGTAGCAGTAAATGAAGAGATGTCTCATTGATCACAAGTTCAGTATGGCGTACCACAAGGCTCAGTACTAGGACCGCTGCTGTTCACTCTGTACATGCTACCATTCGGAGATATCATTAGGAAACATGGCATTAGCTTTCACTGTTATGCCGACGATACTCAGCTCTATATTTCTTCAAAACCTAACGAAACTTACCAATTCACAAAATTAACGGAATGCATAGCGGATATAAAAAATTGGATGACTCGTAATTTCCTACTTCTAAATTCTGAAAAAACAGAGTTTCTAATTATTGGACAAAAAACTTCCTCACGTAATAACCTAGAATACTGTCTAACACTTGATGGCTGCTCTGTTAAGTCTTCGTCGTCGGTTAGGAACCTGGGTGTGCTCTTTGATACCAATCTTTCATTTGAAAGTCACGTGTCTAGTATCTGTAAAACTGCATTTTTCCATCTTAAAAATATATCTAAATTACGTCATATGCTCTCATTGACAAATGCGGAACAATTAGTTCATGCGTTCATGACCTCAAGGCTAGATTGTTGTAATGCTCTACTGGGTGGTTGCCCTGCACGCTTAATAAACAAACTACAGCTGGTCCAAAACACAGCAGCTCGAGTTCTTACCAGAACCAGGAAGTATGACCATATTAGCCCAGTTCTGTCAAAACTGCACTGGCTCCCTATTAAACATCGCATCAATTTTAAAATATTGCTGATCACGTACAAAGCACTAAATGGTTTAGCTCCCCAGTACTTGAGCGAGCTCTTAACGCATTATAGTCCTTCACGTCTATTGCGATCTCAAAATTACGGCCAGTTGATAATACCTAGAATATCAAAATCGACTGCTGGTGGTAGATCCTATTTAGCACCAAAACTTTGGAACAGCCTTCCTACCATTGTCTGGGAAGCAGACACACTCTGTCAGTTCAAAGCTAGACTAAAAACACATCTCTTTGACCTAGATTTCACATAATACATTATAGACTTCTATAATTCAATGTAATTCAATTATAAGGAAACACCAGTACTTTGTTTAGGCTTGGTTTGTAGGGAATTACAAACCTGCGTACATATATTCAAACGCACATAACTATAGAACCAATTCTTAATGCGCATGTGAACGCCATCAGCGTTTCTCACAGGTTCGCGTTTAAAGTCTATGCAGAGAAAATTGTGTCGTCTTAGCGGCCCCTAATTTAATAACAAATGATTGTTGCGACGGAAGCGAATCAATCATAACTAACCTTAGCTGGAAAATAACTTTACTAAAGAACCGCTATAAAGCCAAAACAATCTCTGTTACCATAAATTATATGTTAATCTCTGTAAAGCTGCTTTGAAACAATCTACATTGTTAAAAGCGCTATATAAATGAAGATGACTTGACTTGACTTTCAAATAATGTGCATAAATGTGAATCTCTGAAAATGCTTAAGTCATGCACAGATCCTGGCCATTTTGCTTTCACATTTGTGATATGGAAGATTTTAGTGAACTGCCTTTTTTTTATTTGATATAATATTACTAATCTGGAATATTAAGAATCACAATAGTAACTGGGCTGCACATTATCATTGTGAACCCCCTTTCTGTTCACATAATCCCCTTCATTGAGCCCTTGATGGCAGTCTATTCTATGGTACCAATCACGTTAGTGAAGCCTGAGTGACATATCTGTAATCGCCATGGTCATGATTGTATGATCTTCATAAAAAATTATTATAGCCAAAAAAAAAAAAAAAATTCTTTACAACATTGGGTCTTAAGTGGCTTGGAAATGCCACAAAAAAACCTAAAACTGTTTTTTAAACCTAAAAGCGACAAAAAACGACAATCTCACGAATCACGAGAAAAAAATATATATCTCAGAAAGTGCACTATCGCGCTGCGCTGGACTTCCCGTATCAGCTCCGCTTATGAAGCCGGGATCTAATCCTGTTAACATGAAATAAGCCTGCTCCCGAGCAGGTTTAAGTTTGCGCACATGTTGCTATGACAGCAAGTCCAGGATGAGCGTTGAAGAACCAAACGATCCAAGATCATGCCAAATCGCCAACAATCAAATCCAGCTGAGTTAGCGACGTACGAAGAACGGGCCCCAGATCCCATAATAGCAATATTTGGTGTGGCATTTGAGAACCTCTAACTACCACCAGGTCAATCGGATGCACTGGCTTTCTCTTCTTTGTTGGCACGACGGCTTATACTTCTGAAATAGAAGTCAAATAAACCACCAACGCATGTTAAGTGGGTAGAAAGTGTTATGGCATATTTAAAGTTAGAGAAACTGAGACATTCCATGCAAGGCTCTGTCAACAGATTTTTTAAAGTTTGGAGGCCTTTCCTTTCATATTTTGAAGATAGATTCAACCTAAACACTAATTGTAAGCTCCCGCCTTAATCCCCCTCCCCCTTTACCCCCCACCTAGTAGGTGTTTATTTTTTTTCTATTATGTTTGAGATGTTCTATTAACATTTTAATTTGATGTGACTGTTGTTTAAATGTTTGGAAAATTCTATAAAAAGATTTGTCTACTACTACTCACCTAAGTTGTTTGATGAACTCAAAAGGCGCGAGCGTGTGAGAAAAAAAAAATAATTCGCGCACGGATGACACGCTAACAGGCTAGCGAATTACTAGCGTGTTGTGCTAGCAATAACGATTTAGATTGAAGCTAGCGATGTCAGGTACAATACAATGTTTGTTGTTACTTTAAATTGTTCACTTTGTTCAAAACTGATTATTCTTTATTCTTCAGTAACATTATTGCATACATTTAGTTTGTGTGAATCTTATTTCAGCAAATTACCTCTCATTGTAAGTGAAAGTGACAGCCAAGTATGTAACCCATATTCAGAATGTGTCCTCTGCATTTAACCCATCCAAGTTAGTGCACACTCATTAGGAACATAATAGTGAGTAGTGAACACACAAACACCCGGAGCAGTGCGCAGCCATTATTCTGTGGTGGGCACCTCAGGGCAACTCAGCCATTTCTCGCCGGTACTAAAATGAAACCAGCAACCTTTGGGTAACCAGTCGGACTCGCGATCATTAGGTCATGACTACCCCACTGTTAAATCTATCCCAAGACTGTGTTACAACTCACCCCAATAGTGGGGTAAGTTGTAACAACGGAAATCTTTGTGTTTTGACAATAACACACATAATCTGTGATTGTGTTGTACATGTCCAAGTGAGTTATATTTGTAAACGTGGGTACGATGTATAACATTTTTAGAGATACAGGTATAGCACAAACGACTGAGTTACCGCTGCTCAAGCAAAAGGTGTTACTTTCATCCCCGGTCTCCCCTAGACTTTATTTACAGCAACGCCATCTTTGATTTTTTTTTAATGGGAATGAGGGTTAACATACATCTCTTCTGTGGGTTATTTAATGTGCTTTTGGATTGTTCTGCTGATGAAATATCTTTCCAAGAAATCTGGGATGCTACTAAAAACACGGTAAGTCTATTCCTCACAGCCTTGCTTTCATACCTGTCATGCTGCTCTGAATAAGGCCTATTACAGACCAGCGTGTAAAACTCTTGGATGTCTTTTAAAGAGTCTATGCCATGAACTTCACAAACCTGAGAAAATCCAGCGTTTAGCTGATCCTGCGAAGCACTCATTGTAACCGTTGTAAACATGACAGCTTCTCCTTTCGTGAGGGGGTTTGGCGTCCCGACAGCTTTGTTTCCAGGTGGACGGTTGAAGAACATGACGCTCGTAAATGCTGAATCCAGAATAGCCTACTCTCCCAATCCAGCAAATCAGATGAGGACTTTAAAACTCCCGAAGTGTTTCCAAGTGTAACTTATGCTTCAGCACTTTCAGCATGACAGTTGTATTCGTAAGTGAATTGTCAATTCAAGTCAAGTCACTTTACAATATAGCGCTTTTTACAAGACAGATTGTTTCAAAGCAGCTTTACAGGAAAATAATGCAATAAAGTTTGTTTCTAGATCATAGCGTCAAAGTCCAGTTTAAGTAAGTTCAGTGATGTTTCACTGTTAGGAATTAAACGAGGCACGTCTGAATCCAATGATCGTGTCACATCCTGTCTACTGAGATACCTTCGTCTGATTTTTAAAGGCAGCATTTTTTTTTTTTTTTTGCTCAAACGTTCAAAAAATGTACAGGATTTTTTGTTTTCTTTGAAATCAAATATTGCTCAACGGGCCATAAAAATAGACCCAGGCGGGATTACCTTCTGAAGAAAGCCACTACATGCCAAGACAAAGTCCACTTTCATCACTTTACAAGCTGGATTCTCATCCACAGTTGGTGTAGTTTATGGTCAGGCTCCGCCCACATGTGCTTCAGGTGTTGCTGGAAGCATCACTCAGCTATGGGCCCTTTGATAGGCTGATAAATAAAGCAACAACAACAAAAATACACATTTAAAATATACAGTTCCATTCATTCCATTCATAAACGATTTTTAAGGCAATTAATAGAAAGGAGACATTTAATTCAAAATCAAAAGTGACCGAAAAGACATTTATAATATTACAAAAGATTTCTTTTTTAATTAAATAAAGTTTTTTTACATGTCTATTGATCAAAGAAACCTAAAAAAAAATATTAAACAGCACCACTGTTTTCAACATTGATAATAATCAGAAATGTTTCTTGAGTATCAAATCATTAGAATGATTTCTGAAGGATCATGCGACACTGAGAACTGGAGTAATGATGCTGAAAATTCAGCTGTGATCGTAGGAATAAATTACAGATTTAGATTTAAATCTGTCGAAAAAAATATAGATTTTATATTTTTGTATTATCAAGAGTTTTAATTATTTTTTTGCATTCTTTTTTATTGTATTATTAGTCTGGTTAAAATTATTTTCTTTTGACAATTCATGCTGATGGACGTTTTCAAAATTGCTGGGGGTGCAGTTGAATATAGCACCACTTGCATTTAATATCACACTTCAAGAGTTCATTCTCTTATAAACTAAAGTCGACCCAGTATTAAACACAGTGACATGTCATTTTGGACCCCATGAAGGTCAGCAAAGATTAACTATATTTCAAAAGAAAACAATAGCCCACCAGTAGGTGATTTATGCTGAGTATATTTTTTCTTTTGGTGCCCTAAAACATATAGAAGAATCCATAAAGAGATGAATAATTGCTGTCATAAATCACTCCCTTATTTATAAAACTCCAGCCGAGAGGGTTCATCAGCCAGCCAATGGGGTGGAGCAGATGTGTCCCACCAAACACAGGCACGTGCCTCACACCTGCTTAGAACAACTCTATGGTGGCCAAGGGGCATCAATTCAGTGCCCCCTTTGAGATGGGGGGGGGGGGTCATTAGTATTTGACAGTTTTTGAAGGACCTTAATTGCTCAAATAGATCTTTATCTTGCCTTTATGAACCATAGACCACTAAAACTAATCGGTTACACTTTATTTGAAGCTGTCATTGTTACAGTGTAATTATATATTAAAGTACTGAGCAATATTAAGCAACTACATGTACTTACTATAAGGTTAGGGTGGATTAGGATTTGGTTTAGGGTTAATTGCATGTAATTATGCATAATTTACTGTTATTACTATGGTAAATGTAACATATGTAACAAGGACACTGTAAAATAAAGTGTTACCAACTAATCTAAGTTTTTATGCATGAGCTGCACTTATTAAAACTCTTACTGAGGGATCATTAAATGGGGTCTTAGTGCTTTTATTGTCCCCATTTGAAATGTATCAGCCATAGGTGAAATCCAAGTCATTATTTCGATTAACAATAAGCAGTGTCATCATAAATATATATTATGTGTATATTATATATACACATAAATGAGGAGGCACAAAGGCAAATTACTTCTTTGAGTTGGTTTGACAGGGCTGGAAAACTCAGTTGGGGTTCAACACTGACATTAAAAACTAGCTTCATTTAGACTGATCGCCCTCAGACAAGAAATCTTTGTCCTTAGAAAGGGTGGAAAAGCCCATATAGTGTCTTTGTAAAGAGACAGATTCTTCCACATGATGTTTTATCACCTGTCAAAAAGGGAAAACATACTGTCTTCCCTAGCTGAAAATCAACCAGAAACACTGACGTATGCATAAATAGAGCAGATTTATTTATAAAAACATTTCCACAAAATATATTTGTTAAATCACTTATGTACACTACTAAAAAAAATGGACAAGTGCATTAAAAAAAATCTGCCATGTATGGTTTCACAGGAAGAACTACATCTAAACAATACAATTTTGATAAATACAGATCGACAGATCAAATCTTCTCCAGTGTTAAAAACAACTTTGACCTATAACGGAATGGTTATTATTACAACAAACTAACAGTGTTCATTGTCACAAAGAGGCTTACAAAAAAATATATCTTCATCTTTAACAATACAAAAAAGTTATTGTACAAATTTCAACGTAGGTCCTTAAGCAGACCTGGTAGTTGGTTGTAGGTAACCCAGACAGCAACATAGTTTTGGCCCAGATCCGACCCATATCTGGTACACATGGATTCCACACAGCCCAGATGTGGGCCGACTCTATGTTGCTGTCTGGGAATAATCAATATTCCCATTAACTTGACATTCTTGGAATTGACTAGGGGAGTTTGTTTTATCAAAATAACATAACAGGACATAAAGAACATATGCCTCGGCATATCATGCCCACAATTGCACTTATGAAATGTGTTCATTCAGCAGTCTTTTTGTATTGTTTTGTAGAAGCTCATGGACCCCACTGGGGTTTGAACCTACAGCCTTTTCCAGCTTAACCACTAAGCCACGGCACTGCCTGCTGAGCCAGCGATCTGTGAAGTTTAGGCTATTTTGAAACACAGTGGTTGGTTTCAATCTGGTCTAAGATCATCTCGGACCAGCAACAAACCACCAAAATAGCTTAAGGTGGTCAACAGACCAGCAAGAAACTAGCAGCCATGTTCCAAAATACATGTAGATTGCCTAAACTGGGTTTTCCAGCAGTCACGAGAAGAAGTTCCCTTGAAAAGTTTGGGTGCAGGATAGTAAAATCTCATCAGTAGCGATCAAACCAAGTGGTGAAGTCCAGCAGCTCTTGGTCTTCAGAGCTGAGGTGCTCGTAACTCCCTTCATCGGACGAATAGGACGAGTGCGGCGACTCTGGATCTGCGGAGTACGAGTTCGAGAGCGTCGGCGACGGAACGCCGCACTGGAAAGCGGCAGAGATCGCGTCGTGCTCGTCTAGCAGCTGCTGCAACGCGCGGATGTACTCCACCGCCGAGCGCAGCGTTTCCACTTTACTCATCTTCTTATTGGCCGCGCCGTTAGGGACGTGTTGACGCAACGTCTGGAATCCCATGTTGACCTGTTTGACGCGGTTCCTCTCGCGTTCGTTGCGTCGCGCCACTGCGACGGGCTGCTGCTGCGGGATGGTGTATCCCAGCCCGTTGAACGTGAGTCTCCGCTTGCAGCGCAGGAGTTCCGGTGAGCTCGAGCGCTGTCTTTTCAGCACCTTCAACTTGGTTTGACTCGGGAGCGCGCACTCTTGCAGGGTGATGGACGCGTTGCATGCACTTTGCGCCAGTTGCGTTGCAGTATTCATCTCTTTTGGTAAGTCTAGTGTAACAAGAAATCCACTATCACTGTCACACACACACACACACACACACACACAAAGTGGCGACGCACGACTCTCGTGCCTTTCGCGTGGTCGTTCGGGAGTATTGTGGTCCGAGTCTCGCTGTCCCTCGTATCTGATACAAACTTTGGCAGCCCTCTGCTTTTTCAACACGCGTCCGACACCCCACCCCCTTTGAAGACGCACGCTTCTTGCGCGAGACTCCGCCCCGGGTGACGCTCCGCGAGCCGGGCGCGTGGCTCCGCGAGCTCAATAAACAATCGGACGCTTTCACTGCGCCAGCACGCGCTGTATGCTCATTTACATCCCAATATCTGCAGCCTCAAAGCCTATTGGTGGATTCAAACGCTTTTAAACTGAATGACAGAGACCACAAAATGTGCTGAATAAAAGGTGAATGGCTTTATAGATGCTTTTGAAAGGAAACTCAAATTCTTTGAAAGCGTTCAGTTTAGATTTGTCCTCTTGTGGTCTGTTACATCCAATACAAATTCACTTACAAAAATACCAACATACAGAAATGTAATACAATATAGACTATGAATTGGGCTGCATGTAAAAGGCATTTTGATTATCAGCGAAATCAAAAAGATCACTAATGAAAATGCACGTTACTGACTTTGATTCATAATATAAAAGAAAAAAAACAGCATCATTTTAAAATCCAGTTATCCAGCACTTATATTTAATGGCACAGTAGCCACTCAAGCTGGACCCTGGTGATTGCGTTAGTTTCATGATTTGAGTTCCAAAGAGAAAACAAGTCTGACAAATTTGCTTACCTTTAAATATTGACCTTGCAAAAGCTTAGGAATCGTAAATCCTATTTATTTTATATATAACTTTTCTTTGATTTACTTTTTTCAAAATCCAATCTTTTACAGAATAAAAAAATAATAATTTTTCACAATGTGGTCTCAGACCTTTGGAACTTACTGTACATATTATTTATATATTATATAATGTTATGTGATAAAATATTTATTTGTGACATACAAATGATATTGAAATACTGAAATGTCATCTGCCCCTGCAAGTGTCTTTCTGAATGAAAAAGTCATTTGTGGACTTTTGTTGTTTATCTGATTCTTTAGCACAGGTCTCGCTATTTTCTATTCTAATTTAAAAAATATACCCATACACACTGTCAGAAATAGGGGTAGGAGTCAATTTCTGTCCCCCAAAGTACAATCTACACTAACGTACCCCATAGGGCTTATTATTGGACCTCAAGGTACATATGTACCTTTTTGAGGGTCAAAAAGCATTAAAAGGTACATATATGTACCGTTTATTTTAAAGGTTTAGGTACAATATTGTACCCTTGAGGGTACAGCCCCAGTGACAAGCCATTGAACCCCTAAAGGTACACTTACTTTATTTTCTGAGAGTGTACTTTTGAAAGTGAATGGAATGCATTTTAATAACAGCCTAAAGTCATAACAAATGAAGACAGTCTGTGCTGCAGACCTGACAGTTTGTTGTTTTATTTGCTCATCTAATACCTCCTGTTATTTATTACTGTTACTCATGGTAGTTGCAGTTGTAGAAGCCTATAGTTAAATATTGGTGTGTTAGCAGAAATCTGACTCCCTCTAGTGGTAAAAAGAGGCATTGCTATCCAAAATTTTTTTTTAAAAGTCTTGCTAGGATTGCATTTTGCTCCATATCCTGATAATTCATCAACTATAAAATGAATCGCTATTACATATAATAAAGTACAGTTTTTTATGCATTAGTTTTACTAACAATGGACATAGCAATGTTTTTGTTAATTTTAATGTTACTTTATAAACTGAATAATATGGTTCATTAATCCATAATTATTTCATATTACATTTTACGAACAAGCATTAGGTATGTTTATGTCTCACACACACACACACACACACACACACACACACACACACACACACACACACACACACACACACACACACACACACACACACACACACACACACACACACACAAGGCATGTAGGTATTTAGATATGGTCAAGACGATCTGCAGAAGTTCAAACTGAGCATCATAATGGGGAAGAAAGGTGATTTAAGTGACTTTGAACGTGGCCTCGTTGCTGGAGTATTTCAGAAACTGATGATCTACTGGGATTTGCACAACCATCTCTATAACTAATGTTAATAACATAACTAATGTTAATCCATACAACTCTAAATGCTAAAGTCTATTAATATGTAGAAGTTAAAATTGAATTAAGTGCTGTAAAAAGTGTTGTTAATCATTATATCATGATACCTGAAGACATTCAGGACGTAGTAATAGACATTTGTGTAAGACAATTGTGTAAGACATTACTGATAGATAGATAGATAGATAGATAGATAGATAGATAGATAGATAGATAGATAGATAGATAGATAGATAGATAGATAGATAGATAGATAGATAGATAGATAGATAGATAGATAGATAGATAGATAGATAGATAGATAGATAGATAGATAGATCCAACATCAGTGCCTGACCTCCCAAATGCACTTCTAGAAGAATGGTCAAAAATTCCCATAAACACACTCCTAGACCTCGAGGAAAGCCGTCCCAGAAGAGTTGAAGCTGTTATAGCTGGAAAGGGTGGGCCAACTCCATATTAAACCCTACGGATTAAGAATGGGATGTCATTAAAGTTCATGTAAAGGCACTTTTCACAATAGAGTAGATAGATAGATAGATAGATATCACCAGCAGAGGGCAGAATTGGACAAGATGAAAACCACCGTTGATCATTAGTAGACCTTCAGTTACCAGTCCATTAATGCAACTATTACCATAACTTGATAAAAGCCAAAACTAGTAGTCACACTGTCTGTTGTTATCATATTATATATGTTTACCTGTTAAAATGTACATGACAAAAATAGTCAAGTAGTTTTAGAATAATGGGATAAAAAGTGGTATACAACTACTTTGTTGGTGAAAGATCACACAGTTTTGTCCAGCTGAGATTTCAGCAATGGTGTTCTGAATAAATAGGTTTTTATTTCCATGCAGTCACAGGTGTCTGACACTTTCTCTCTATTTTTCATGAAATCACCAAAAAAAGGGATATGAAAACACTATATTGCTTGATGTAGGCTAGGAGCACCCTGTCAGCTGACTGTGGTCAAGAGACTTTAGTACTGGGGAAACAACCAAACACCGGAGGAAAGCTCTTCCTAGGAGTCTGTAGAGAGAAGTGCACCCTTACTCTGAGATTCATTTCCTTTTTCCACTGCGAAACAACACACACATGCTCTCCAAACTTCAAGAGAAAGTGCAGTGAACGTGCTGTATTAATAACAGCACTGTCATGGTTCTCTCAGGTTCCTCTCTTACAGCTGCCCTGCCAAATACATGAGGACAGTGTGCAGAAACACACCTGTTCAAGACACTACACGCATCCCTGAAACTGTGCTCTCGTGACATCAATCCCTCTTGACCAAAGGTTGCGATTGAATCACTGTATTCAATAAAATAAAACAGAATATTGTATTTAGATGTACATTGGCCCAATATGGAAGTAATCAGACTTTAATTTCTTTAATGTTGAGCATTTTAAATGACTAGCGTTAACCCTCTGTCCCAAAGGATTTAGAAATAGCACTGAAAATATACTTAAAGGGATGAAATTATGTCATCATTTATTCTCCATTATGTCATTCGTCCAAACATGACTCTTTTCTTTTCTTTTTTTCAGTGGAACACAAAGAAGATCTTTTGAAAAATGTCTGGTTTTGTCCATACAATGAAATTCAA
Source organism: Scardinius erythrophthalmus (assembly GCF_964197995.2). Lineage (NCBI taxonomy): Eukaryota > Metazoa > Chordata > Actinopteri > Cypriniformes > Leuciscidae > Scardinius > Scardinius erythrophthalmus. The sequence goes on along the minus strand of NC_138244.1, from coordinate 23,132,813 downwards.
TGGGGTCCAAATGCAGTGTTTTGGACCTCATTGACTTTGCCGTCAAAATGGCCCAAACAACAGTAAACAGAGCAAATGTAATAGATTTATTATATTGAAATTGTGACTATTATTTAACACATATTATGGGGTAACGGTAAAGTTAATCTCAACTAAATAGGTGAAAAAAAAAAAAGGAGTGACGAGGGTAAAACTAAGGTAGGTCAAGGCCTTAAGCATGTTTGTCTGGACGTTTTCTGATAAATCACTGTATTGTCTGATTCACACATCAGAGAAGAGTGCGTGTAACAAAAGACATTCCACTGTAATCTGAGCGGTGCTATATATAATACATCATACTGTTTAAAGTTCATAAGTGCTTTCCCATGATGAATATGATGCAGGATCTGTTTGAACTCTGTACTTTTACAGTTCTATGTACACAATAGGCAATAGCTTAAGTAGGCCTACATGTTGATAAGACATTACAATAACAATAAACAAGGCCTTTGTGTCAAAATATCATTTGGGAATATGCAGCGTTGAGCAATCACAAAAGAAGTTGTTTTGAATGTTAAATTGGCATACAAGTACAAATTCAAAAATAGTGTTCAGTTTCTATCACATCCGTAAAACTCGAACAACACTAAAATGCAATAACATGTAGGGGTCTAGGGGTCACGGAAAACTTCAACAGTAATACTTTCAAGAACTGTTTTCTCATTTTAATATATTTTAAAATAAAATGTATTCCTGTGATGGCAAAGTTGAAATTTTCCAGTCTTCAGTGTCATTCATTATTCTTATTATCACGGTTGTGCTGAGTATTATTTTTCACAAAGTATTTTGAATATGATCTAGACAATATTTGAATTATTTTGTACTACAATGGCATAATAAATGCCAGTTAGGCCTATTTTATTTTTAAACATCGCTTTGTCTTTATAATATCACACTTACTTACTAGTGTCATCATATTTTGGTGTCCTTGGCATCAAAAAAGTTTTAATACCCCTGAGTCTTTATGATTAAAATAAATGAAAGTGGTGGAAAACCCGGTATCACAAACATGCTCATTTATTTGTAAAGCCAATAGGTGGCATCATCATCATCAGCCTTCACCTTAAACGGAAATGATGATGATGTAAGAAGACGAATTATTGCCAAATCAGTTTTATTTTCAGTTTTATCTCGCTTTCTCTTGAAACTCCTCCTGTCTGCAAGAGGGTGTGCCTGTGTGACGCTTCACGGACTCGGTATAAAAACACAACACACACACACCAAACCGATGTAAACTACGCGGTAGAAAAACTTCGTCAGGACCTTATCATAGCAGCGATGCAGAGGTAAGATGATGGAATTATTATCATTATTATATTATGAAATATAGGCTTTGTCTTAAAACCTAGTGCACGAGCACGACCCAATACGCGTTTCGGCTTTCACGAGCGTTTAAACCTGAGGCGTCGCTCGCGTTTGACGCATGTGTTCGTGTATGTGTCAGTGACATAGGTCAGTGAACGCGATTTCACCAAATACAACACGTTCCTGGATCCTGAGCTACATTTCCATCAACCAATCAGATTTGAGGGACTAGTTTACAGTTTATGCCAAGTTTACATGAGTGTAAACAAGTTTTGCTTCTACATCAGTGTTATTCATCTGTCATTACCCTCTGATTTTAGAGATAATTTAAGGGTAGGGTTAGGATTAGGGATAGGGATTGGGCTAGGACTAAATTTTCGGATAGGAATGTTGTTCCAGGAAATAGGCTATGCAATAGCCACGATTTGAGCTGCAGATATGAAGTGGGTACAGTTTTTGGGTTACAGATTTGCATAAAGTGATAGATCTTTTTTTTTATGCACATATTTGCATGCTGTTTAAAAAGTGAAAGGTAATATGAAATTCTAAAAAAATAAATAGCTATTGTTGGCTATTATTTTAGACGTTTTATTTTCAGAAGTTTCAATAAAATCAAAATATAGTAGTTAATATTGTTTAAATTCAACCAAAATTTTTTTTTACATTTTATTACAGAATATAATAAACACTGCAGTGTTGCATACATATTGTATTTGAGTTTATAAGTAATTTGAATATTTATTAATTAAAAAAGGTTTCAACCTGTAAAAAATGGCTTATCAATGTAAACTTTAGCTAACAAAATGTAGTACATTCAGCTGTCTGACATACAGTGACGTCACTAAGCACATCTCTTTTTGATCTCCCATTGATTTTTTTTAAGCAGCACGATGGGCAAACCTCAGTTCGGCCCGTGGCTTATAGAGCAGGTGGAAAGTGGGAAGTATGAGGGATTGCGCATGATAGGCGACAATGCATTTCGGATCCCTTGGAAACATAACTCTAGAAGAGACCTTGGGGACGAGGATGTTAAAATATTTAAGGTAACTTCCTCCTTTCATCTCACATTTCACTTCTGCATGAACAATATAGCTGCAGTCTGAAGATCTTCAAAGGGGGTAGGGTTTTAAAAGGGGGCAGGGTTTTAAAAAAGGGGGCGGGCCGCGGGATTTCCTAACAATTAAGTGGAATTCACCCTAAACGTTTTTAAAATCATTTGAAACATCATTTGAATTGTAATTACACTAACTTGAAATAAATGTAACGTGTTGTATTTTTGGTCTGTTCAGGAGTGGGCTGTGGTCAGCGGGAAGATCAAGGAGAACCCTTACGACAGAGCGAAATGGAAGACAAATTTCCGTTGTGCGCTTCGTAGTCTAAAAAACTTTGAGATGTTAGAGGATCACTCCAAAGATGCGGAGGACCAACACAAAGTGTATCGCATTATCCGTCCTCAAAGTGAGTTTAATTGCTTAGTCTGCTCTTGTCATGGGAAAATGAGTTGATTTTAAAGCTCTGGTTAACCTTGTTCTTCAGATTGCCTAGAGATACAGAGGGAAGAGCCAGTTCAACTTCAGCTACCATTCATTGCTGATATCTACAGCGAAGCGCATGATTACATGTCTGAAGTCATGGAGGTAATGCCCAGATTTATCACTGGCAGTAGATATAATAATATGTACATAATAAATGGAATTCATTATTTTTTAAAATATGAAATATTTTTTAATATTACATGAATTATAAATTATACACTACTGGCCAAAAGTTTGGAATAATTGGAATTATTTTTTATTTATTTTTTTAAGAAGTCTCTTAGGCTGACCAAGGCTGCATTTATTTGATCAAAAATCCAGAAAAACAGTCAAATATTATTACAAATTAAAAAAAGAAAACTTATTTTAAAAGCATCATTACTCCAGTCTTCAGTGTCACATTGTCCTTTGGAAATCATTCTAATATGTTGATTTGCTGCTCAAGAAACTTTTATTATTATTGTCAATGTTGAAAGCAGTTTTTCCTGTTTAATATTTTTGTGGAAATTCAAATTTTTTTTGAGAGATACTTTAATTCAGCAAGGATACATTAAATGGATCAAAAGCAACATATTTTCAACAATAAGAAACATTATTAATAATTCAGCCCCATAAGTAATTGTAAATGATTGAGCAGCATATTAAAAGGATTTTTCTGAACCATCATGTGACACTGAAGACTGGAGTAATTATGCTGATAAAGGGTAAAAAAGAAAAGAAATCAGAATTATTACACATTGACCAGTAGTGTATATAAATAAATGATTGAATTATATTTTTAAAATAAATAATAAATATATATATTATATTATGTCTGATACAGCAGGAATTGCTTAGCCAAGTGGAGACAATGCATCTAAATCAACATGCAGGTAAAAAATTGACCATCTACATTTATCTAATCATCGCCGGCCCAGACCCGGCCCACGTCTGGTACGCGTTGAATCCACATGAACCAGATGTGGCCCGGATCTGGGCCGACACTATTGGTGTCTGTGCACTATCTTTACTACATTTAGTAGTTTTAGTAATTTAAACAAACCAACGTGTAAACACTACAGATCACTGATTTGTCAGAGAGAATCGTCACTGCCAGCATCATTGGATTTGCGACACCAAACCCGCTAGATTTTAATAGTAAGCAACAGCCACTGCAGTATCATATGTTCGCACAACTTTTTTTAAACAACTTGCTTTGACCATCGCACGAAACTTGAAAAAAGAATCGTGGACAGTAGACGAGATGGCGGCGCAACTGTAACAATCAGTCTATAATCCCACCCACTTTGACTACCCTTTTGACATTCAACTGTATCCACAAAATTTTGCAAATGTTACCGCACCTTTAGAATCCACACTTTTTTCCACTCCATGTGTAGCATGTTGGAGTTTGGGTTCCTTGTCACTGTCTTTTGGCTTGCTTATTTGGGGACACTTAATAGTCAACAATATTATTGAGTTGACTGCACTGACAATTGTGAACTGAGCTGAGTGAATGATGACATCATAATAGTTAATAGTTGAATTGAACTCATTTCATAATTGATGATCTTTACAAAGTAAAGAACTGAATCATTAACAGAACTGAATCAACTTTAAACTGACCTCAGCTGAACAATGACACTGTTTTCTTTTTAGAGTAGAAGAATTGAATTGTTTGCATCATTGAATCATTATTTTCCTGTTTATCACTGTAGCACTACATAAATAAAGGTGACTTGATTTCACTTGACTCATTATAAACATTACATTATATAAGTTTTGCTCCATGGCAGTAGGAAGTGAGGTAGATGAGGCTCTTACTTTGGCAGATTCATAATATACCCTTTCTATCCACAGAACCCCTTCCATGGGACACCTGTTCCCAACAAAACATACAGACTCCCTCGAGGAGCAACTTTGAGACGCCCTACTCAGATGATCCATGCATGCAGAACAACACACCGGCCCCAGTCCAACAATCCGACACTAATGGTAACACAACAAGCTGTTGCAGATTTCATTCAACCCAATTCCATGAGAAATCGTAACTGTTTTACACAAGTTGGATATTTCATATGAATTCTGTTGATTAGTACAAAAACAATTTTAAGAGAAAAGCAAACATTAAAGGGGTGGTTGATTATGATTTCACTTTTTTAACTTTAGTTAGTGTATGCTGCTGTTTGAGCATAAACAACATCTGCAAAGTTACAATGCTCAAAGTTCAAAGCAAAGGGAGATATTTGCTTTTAAAGAAATCACTTTTTAAGGACTACAACAAACGGCTGGTAGAGACTACACGACATTCCTCCAGGGTTAGTGACATCACCAACCCTAGAATTTACATAAACCCTGCCCCCGAGAACGTGATTTATAGATTATCAACACAGAATATGCTAATCAATGACTAGAAGATAACTACACATAAGCTACATAAATTCATCAACTAACCATTAAGAAACGTACTGTTGCATTCTACATGTTGTCACTTCTTCTTGAGTCACGTCTTCATCATTGTCTGAATCCAGTTTGAACATTAAAGGCTAAAAGTTTTTGAAATTTTCAGTGCATGTCTGTGTGAGTGCAAGCTGTTGAAGCTCCGCCCTCTGTGCCGGGAGCAGCAGCTCATTTGCATTTAAAGGAACAGACAAAACGGTGCGTTTTTGCTCACCCTCAAAAAGTGACAACTTTAACATGCTATATAAAAATATCTGAGGTATTTTGAGCTAAAACTTTACATACACACTCTGGGGGCATCAAAGACTTATTTTACATCTTGTGAAAAGGGCATTATACCACCCCTTTAAGGTCCACCGCCACCCCAAACCTAACTGTAAGTGTGGCAAAAACGTATGATTCAGATTACAAATTCATCTGAACTTGCCACAAATTTGCCAAAACGTAAAATAGTTATGATTTGCCATAAGACTGCATTAGCTTTATTTGAACCATAGACTGTCCATATCTAGAACATTGCATACATAGTAGTGTATCTCTAAATTGTGTTACATAATGTTACTTCTAGCGCACCAAGGGAACCTTCCTGCTCTCTACGACCTGGAGATCTCGATCAACTACAGAAGAACAGAAGTTTTGAAAACTCGCCTGTCTTCGACACTCGTTCAGTTTCACTACCAGTGTGACCCATCTGAGCTTAGAGGAGCGGCAATACGCTTCCCGACCACCGAGGGTCTGATCGACCACGTACAGATTCACTTCACGAAACGCATCCTCGACAGCATTCAGAGAGGCCTGCAGCTGGAGGTCAACCAGTACGGCATCTACGGCTTCCGTCAGGACAAGTGTAAAGTCTTCGTCAGCACCAGTGACCCGTCCGAGATCCACAACCCAGAGCCCAGAAAACTGCATCAGAACAACAAGGAGCTACTGCTCAGTTTTGACAAGTTCGTAAGAGGTATAAACGACGAGAAAGGAATATTTACTGCATACTGAATGATCTTTATAATATGTTGAATTAATATCCAATTCATTTGTAAACTACTTTAAAATTACCAAAAACTTAATTTATAGCTGGTTCCACCATTTGCAACCCGGTTAACATGACTGTTCCAATGAAATATTCCTTAAAATTGTGGCATACAGGAAGTTGGCACACCAAGAACATTAACTATAAAGATAACTATACTATTGTCCACACCAGCGGACGATATCGTTACGTTTATTCTAATTACATTGCTCAAAAAGTTGCCCTGTGTATCTTCACCTTAAATGTTATTAAATTTAATATAGACAATAAAAATAAAAAAAATAAAAAAAACAAGATTTAAACACCTTTCACTGACCAATTGTTGAAAAAAAAAAAATAATAAATCAGGTCCTATTTTGTACCCTATTATGGAAGTCACCACTTACAGTCACAGCGGATAATATTTTAAAATATGCTACTTTAACACAGTTTAGAAAGTTTAACCTATGATTTTAATATTACACATGCTAGCATTAGTTATGACAGATTGATTTACCAAACACTTAACAAAATGACAAGCTTCACATTCATGCTTTTAAACCCTCTTGGACACTCCCCCCCGTCCCCATTGACTTCCATTGTAAGTGTTTTTCCTGTTTTTACAAATTGATAGACAAGTTTCTGTTGTAACTGACAGTGTTACAAAATGCTTCCTTTAGATGTTCAGCAGAAAACAGACCAGCACATTACAGTATCACTGTATTACAGCGATGTGTTTTTCTGATTGGAATATCACGATTGTTTTTCAGATCTGATGGATTTTAAAGAGAACAGACGGGGGTCTCCAGATTATACCATCTACCTGTGCTTCGGGGAGAAGCTCCCTGATGGAAAACCACTGGAGAAAAAACTTATAACAGTCAAAGTAAATATCTCAAAACAGAAACACATTTAGTCTTTTTGTCTGCATTTTAAGTGTTTTAACGTATCTTTTTTCCATCTCCACAGGTTGTACCACTGATATGCCGTGAACTTCACGAAAGAGCTCAGATGGAGGGAGCATCCTCTCTTCAAAATGATAACGTCAGCTTGCAGATCTCCCACAACAGCCTTTATGACCTTATCAATTCTTTGGGTCTGCCTTCAATGGACTAAAGTTTCTGTTTTCAGCATGAAATTACTCAGCCATCATTCATTTTTACATATATTCTCTTTGCTACTGTTACACTCATAGCACAACGCAAACCGAGAGAATTTTTCAGAGGTAATTTCCATGGGGTATTCTGAGGGTGTTTAATCTCAATGAAACTATTATTCAAATGCTCAGAAACCTCTTCTTGTTAACATTGTCTAATGAGGGATTCAGCCTCGTTTTAATATATATTGTCTTCTAGTGAAGAATCTTTCACACTTTGCCCAAAGGGCTTAATTCGCTTCTTGTCTGTTGCCCTGTTTATGAATGCAATGTTTAGATAGTTTGACATCATTTAATGGAGTCATATTAAAAAGTAGTGGTTGACTGTTATGGGTGTTAGTTTATTAGATAATGCTGATACCAATATCTCTGTGTGGCTGATGAGACAACATGTAAAAATATCATACATATAAGTTCTAATAAACATGTATATATATATATATAAAATGTGATATTTTGTTTTATTTATATATATTTTATTTACACTTAAGATAGTGAATAAGATGTACTCAAAATTGAAAATTCACCAATCTATAACTAAATTATACAGCAGCGCATTTCACAAATAGGAGGAATTTTGAAAGCATCTAACTAAACATTATGTTCACTTGAGTGTGCATGAATCCTTAAATATCAGCACATTTTACGACTGTAAAAAAAAGAAGCAGGAAGCATGCCAAATATTTTTCTTTTTATTAAATAAAGGATCTAATAAAAATATTTACATAAACAGTGGATCACGAATCATGTATTCTGTGACTGCTTGGATTCACATGATAAAGTTCACTCGGGTTAAGAGAACAAAATCCTCTCTGTCGGGAAAAGACCAACGGTTTGCCACATTTCTGCACGCCTCGCTGTCTGATACAACTGAAGTTACATGAGATCAATTCAACATTTCTCAAGCAATTAAAATGACATAATTAATGAAAAGGGTTCAGAAAATCCCAACCTTTTGAATTACACTCTTCAGCCATCATTTACGATCAACTTTTCATTGAACCTTTAGTAATGTATAAATAAATGGTTATTTTCTAGGCTGAAAGTCATTTGTAAAAGCTGTCATTCACTAACAGAACAAAAAACAACAGCAATTAGAAAAAAAAACAATTGGCAAACCCATTCATCTGGCAGGATTTATCAGGAAATCTGCTAAGCAGTCACTTTTCAACTGAACAGAAAAGATCTATCATGAATGAACCTTATCGTTTTTCTATTACAACAAAACCATTCAATGAGGGTGAGGTCTACTTCAGTTTTCCTGTTTTACTTATATTAGTAAACTAAAAGATTTTAAAGAAATGTCAACCAAATAGATTTCAGAGTCTCATAAAGACTAGATATCAGAACAATATTTTAACTCAAATAAATGCTCTTTGTAAGTTTTCGGAGAGATCACAGAATGTCCCAGACCCAGAGGATCTTATGCATTTACGACATGTGACATCAAAACAAAAAAATGTATGTGCTCTCCAATCTCTTTTGTTTATGATGGAACTTTGATGTTCACCAAGTATTGTGTGTGTGTGTGTGTGTGTGTGTGTGTGTGTGTGTGTGTGTGTGTGTGTGTGTGTGTGTGTGTGTGTGTGTGTGTGTGTGTGTGTGTGTGTGTGTGTAAATGATTTATATTTTAGTCTGATGATGCAAGAGCCTGACTAATGACTTAAACTTCCAGTTGGATAAGTTTAAAATAGCAAAGAAACACAACACCCTCTTGAAGACTCGTTTTAAACAACAGCAACGTAAAGATTTTTAACATATCTTGTATTCAGACACACCCAGAAACTTTCAAATGATCTTAACATTCAAAAGAAAACAAACATTCAAAAAGGTTCATTTTACTGGAAACAAGACGTTGAGCCCTTAAGAGTTTCCTACGTCATTGTAGAAATGCACAGATTAAAAAACAATCAAATCTACAGTTGATTGCTAATGATACTGTCTGAAAAGGACGTAGCCGTTTTACCACTGACTTCACACTGAAGTTTGGAAGTCTTGCGGGACGTCTGCCTGTTGGTTTTCCCCAGTTTCCTCTTTCCTGTGTTTTCTTGCATGTTTATACTTATCCACGTAGGCTTTGACCAAGTTAACTACTTTAACCGGGTTGATCTCACCACTCTTGCTATGACACACCTTGTTAATGAGGGAAAACAAGACATGAATGGGATCATTTTCACATAATAACATAATTCTTTCAGAATTCATTCAAGAAATTGCCTACTGAAGAGAAGGAAAACAAAATAGTATTCGCATATGCAAACGTGCTTGGGTTTACTTGGGTGGCAAAAGGAAGTGAATATGAAAAACAGCAGCAAAAGAAAACATCTGACGTCTCAGTTACCTTCTGAACGGCCTTACGCAAAATCTCTTTGTACTCTTCCTTTGTGATGTCCCTCTTCTGATAGAAGGGCTTTATTGCAAGCTTGACCTCCTCTATAGCTCGCTCTTGCATATGAAGTTTCTTCATGTACTAAAGAAAGAGAAATAATGTTTAAAAATTCAAGACATCAAGGCAATCGAATTAAATGAGTCATCGATGTGATGAAATTGTGCAGTGACGCTTTATTGACCTTCTCTTTCGGATTGGGGTCCCCTTCTTTGTGGGATTTTGGTTTGCTGGATTCCTCTTGGGGAGGAAGGCTGGAGACTGTTGCTGTGAGTTTTGTATCAGCCTTAGATGAAGCTTTATCCTTTAATATGAAATAGATTCATGGGATTATTGTAGTACTGAAGTACCCATAACATCACTCAAGGTCGAAACTGCCCACAATAATACAAATTTCCATTAACCGCTTCAAAGATTAATAAGGTCTCGACTTCCTGTGATCTTCCGGGCTTTCCCTTCGCTTAAGGTAATGTGAAGTAATAATTTAATGTGAGCTGAGAAATGCAAAACTTGACAGAAATTTTGTCAATTGCTGAAGATCCACAAAATGACCATCATAAATCTTGATAAACTTGTATTCAAGGTCACTCCTTGGGAATGAAGGATGCAACAATTTCCAAGTGTAACGTTAACTTTCATTTCTTCTGAAGTGAAGCCTTATAAGGCTGCTTTCAGTTTCTGTCACATGGGTACAATAGGAATTGCATCATCCTTGTTTTCACCATGTTGAGAGAGCAAGTTGCAAATTGTGAATATGAACGGTGACATGATGACACCCTCTGGTTTCTTAGAGCAACTACATATGAGGTGCAACAATTATGACATGCACTGGTATGCACAAAAACTTGTTCTAAGAGCTCTTAAAAGGTTTCTTCAGTAAAACTCTTCTCAAAAAAAGTCTTATCAATCTTGCAAAAGTAATGCTCAAGATGTAGAGTTCCAGAAAACAAAATAAGACTTTATTGGGCAAAGCCGAGACACCTGCAGGACATCTGACCTCCTCACTCGCAACTCACACATTTATAGCTTTAACCAATGGTCTCATTTGCAGGTGCTCTCCTCCCTTTTCTCTTCCTGAAATCACTTTTGCCACAGTTACTTCATTACTGGGCTATCTTCTTCTCTTTATAAGGGTGGGTGGCTGACTGCCAACCAGTCAAAAACATATTTTGATTGTCCCACAAAATAATTATTCAGTGTTTTTGCCTCATTATTTTTTATCAAGAGAACATTAAAGCTGCTCTTTTGGTTCACATGGCCTTCAACAGTGCAGATGCCAACCACAAACAACTTTAGGTAAAATCCCATTTCTCTCAGTCATGTAAGGTCATGAGGCCTTCAAAACACATCTGGTTTTTATAGTGTTCAGATTACGTCATCTTCATTTATATAGCGCTTTTAACAATGTAGATTGTTCCAAAGCGGCTTACATTGATAATAGGAAATCAATAGGAAACATCTACAATTATAGATGTTTTATAGAATAATAGGAAACATCTACAATTGTTTTCTATAGGATAAGTAAAACATTTCATCACTCCAAACAAGTATGATTCTGTAGTATGTGGAACACAAAAGAAAGTTTTTCAAAAGATGTCTGTTTTGTCTTCCAAAGAATCTATCCCTTTAAAACAATGGAAGAAATAAAGTATAAGACGAGTTTGTACCTGACTGGAGGTTTGTTGGGATGTAGCAGACCTTCGTGACCCTTCTTGCTTGAGTTTTAGTTTGAAGAGTGCAAGTTCTAAATAAGCCATGGGAAAACATTCAAAACAATTTCACTAATTTTCAAAATATTTTAGTTTTATGTAGCCTGAATGCTTCAGACCAAGTGACTAAATGTGTAAAGTAGTGCATCAAACATTTTTACTCACTGCTTAATTTCTCAGACTGGGGTTCTGCTGGTTCCTGCAAATTCCAAGTAACTCGCTTTCCCTGCGGCTTAGGCTTCGCACCAGCTGTAACGGGTTCAGTCATTTGCTCATTCCCAGCTGGAGCCTCTGGAACGGCAGGCTTGGGGTCAACAGCTTCTGTTGAGTCGGCCACAGAGCTCTCACTCATTTCTTTCTTAATGAAGTCCAAGTTATCAATCAAGTAATCAATGCTAATATCTTCATCGGATGACATAACAGGTTCTTGTTTTATTGGCGGGTCTGGTGGTTGGAGAGGTGACACCTCCATGTCCTCCTCTAAAAGCGGCGACTGATAGGACTCAATGGGCTCCTTTTTACAGTTGGCCGGGTCTATGTCAGGCGTATCCAAACTGATGACAAGAGGGTTGTCACTGCAGCTTGGTGAATCATCTTCATCAAGCCATATTTGCTCGATTATCTTTTTTTGTGGCTCAACCATTTCTTGCAATTTAATTTCCTTTTTACAGTTCTCAGCGTCTATATCAGGTGTGCCCGAACTGATGACAAGAGGGTTGTCACTGCAGATTGTAGAATCATCTTCATCAGGCCATATTTGCTCGATTTTTATCTTTTTTGGCTCAACCATTTCTTGCACTTTCATTTCATCCTGAAAGCCGGCGTGTCTCTTTTCTAAATCCGCACTTTTCAAATTAATTTCATTAAGATTTGGTGATTCCTTGCTGAAGATGTTAAAAGACATCTCTTCATTTTTCATCTCTTTAACACCATCTAATTCTCCACACAGTTCCTCCTCCTTTTTGAAATCTTTCAACTCCTTGACAGCACTAATGGGCCAAGGTTCCTCTTGTTTAATTTTTTCGGACTTAAGCAGCTCAAGCGAAACATCTTCCTTGTTTTCTTTAACTCTTCTAGTCTGGTCACCATGTCTTGATGACCCAAGACCACGAGTTGTGATGTCAACCAACTGAGTCTCTTGTTTAATTGATGGTTTAACTGAAGTAGTCTCATGTTTATGTGCCCTTGGGCCCCTCTCTGTCTTCACCTTTGTTGTAGACCTTACTGAACCAACAGCGGACTCATGTAACTCAGTGGACACGGGCTCTGCTGACTTATGGGAGCTCCTTTCTGTGCGTCGAGAGGTCTCTGATCGATCCTCTTGCCTTTTTCGCTCTCTAGACGTTGATCTTGATTTTGACTTCTGTCTCTTTAACCTATTCTCACCCTGATCCTTTGATGTTTTCCTCCTTTCTCTGGATCTAGATCTAGAAAACGAACGAGATCGAGAGCGCCTTCTTTCTTTTGATCTCTTCTTTCGTCTTTCTCTCCCTCGGTTGTCATTCCTCTCACGACTCCCTCTTCTCCCACTTGTCTTCCTCTCTCTACTGCTGGAACTCGAGGAACACCTCCTGTCTCTTGACCGTGGATATCTCCTCTCTTTCGATCTTGAGCGCTGCCTCTCTTTTGATTTTGAACTGGATCGCCGCCGATCCCTTGACCTTGAGCGTGACCTCCTCTTTTCTTTTGACCTTGAGTGTTTCTTTTTATGGGAGTCTTTAGATGAAAGGCTTTGCGAGTTTGATGGTGACGGCTTCCTATCCATGCACTGGGACTGGTGAGGTCTTTCCATTTTTATGTTAGTAGCATTAAAGGTACCACTGACTGAAGGTAGCTCTTTACACAAATCATTTCCTTTAGATGCTTGGATTGCAAAAGACTCTTCAAGGGACTTTGATTGGGGCCTGATGGGTTGAGGTTCAGCCTCAGGCTCAGACTTCACCTCCAGCTTAACATTTTTGTCACTGCATGACGAGCTTGATCTGGAGTGCTCCTGAGCTTTCCGAAATGGACTTTCTGGAGTTTCATCTGAATGATGTGGTGATTGTTTGCACGGTTTATCTCTGCAAGGATCTGGCTCCGTTTTAACTTCTGCACACATTTCTGAGTCTCTCTCCATATCGGAGTCTGCATTCACAGACTCAGATTTGATTTGATGACAGGCATCCTGATTGACTCCAACTGGCACCCGAGACTCAGTATTTTGGGTGCTAACATTAAGACCATCTCCTTCTGGCTCGTTATCAGATGAATCAGACCCCGTAGGGTTAAAGGGGTCATAGACCTCACACTTCTCCTCTTTGCTCTTCTCCTCTTTGGCCTTTGTTTTTAATGACAACATCTGTTTACTTTTATTACTCTTCTTTGTTGATTCCTCCTCATTCCCAGGCAGAGTCCCTCCTGATGCAGAAAGTCGCCGAGCTTGCCATGGGTTTCTGCTAGAGTTTATACGGAAACTGACGGAAGAAGAGGACGGGCACGAGTTTGAAGAGGCACTGAAAGATGATGTGCTGGAGGTGAAAGAGCTAGAAAATGAAGAAGCAGCACCAGTTCTGTCTGATCTTTGCCTCTGAGCATCCACTGTCCTGTTTTGCTGACTTGTACCCATTCCTTGCTGGTCAACGGTACGTTCCCTACCTGTATTGCCTGCTAAGCTGGTCACTGAAGACCCAGGCAAAGTACTGCTACTGCTGTCACTGCTACTATTTGCACTGGAGGTACTGTCCCTTTTAATTTTTGGTATCCTTGGCAATACAGAAACATCCACCCATACAGGCTTTGGAGGGGGCTTTCTGACAGGCGTTTGTCGGGCAGTTCCCTCCTGGTCTTGATGGGGAGAGTCAGAAGAGCTATTTGACACCCTTGAGAGCGGTTGACCTCTAATCCCATTAGTGCTCAAGTGACCATTTCCAGGTCTTGGTGGATTTAAGGTGATCGGCCTGTAAAGAGCACATGGATGCAGATTGGGATGAACCAAGGGAGAGTGAGGAAGATGCGGAGTGTGTATGGGTGGAGATGTGGGATTCTGTGGTGTGGAACAGGACCCATGAGAATTGTGTACTGGTGAAGGCCTCCTCAATGGGCTGGAGGAAGGACCAGCCTGTTCAGAGGGGTGGATGAGACTTGTTTCTATGTTTGGTGTGTTTCCTGGTTCCCCTGAGCCTGATTCTCCAGGGGTAGTGTTCATTGGCAAGGACAGGGACACTGAAAGGAACGAACAAACATTTGACTTTTGAAAGGATGACAGTCATGCAACATCAACGTAACATTCTCATTTTCCACGAGATATTTTCCTCTACATCTCATCAGCAATTTTGATTTTGGCACGCTCTGCAGCAGCTGACCACTAAGGAGCAAATGTACAGTGATGTGACATAACTGCCAGATTCAAACTGTGCTTTCACGCTATGGCTGGCGCTGAGCCAAAGACGGACGCTCAGCGCTTGTCATATATCACAACTATTCAGTGTTTAACCACATAATGTTCATTTTAGGTTACAGACATTTAAATACATATAATTTATAGCAAAACAATACATTTATAGTTTGTAAAACACACAATGGTGTCTATGGAAACAGCAATAACAATCCATTCAAATATATTTGCCGACGTGTTTTATTCATATCAGATAGACACTGTAAGTAACTATAAAGTTAACTATTCTTCTCCCAGTTCACCGGCCACTTACTTTCATGTATTTCTGGAGAAACTGATGAATTCACGTGCTGTAATAAATCCAGTGCTTAATAAATAAAAATAAATAATAATAAATGTAATAAATCGCGATACCGGCTCAACATCGTGATGGACGATGGAATCGTCTATCGGCCCAACCCTAATATAAACCTTAAATATAGTAGAACAGGTTAAGTAAAAATACAATGAATATGCAATAGAGTTCATATATTTATCAAAATGCTCCTTTGCTCCTTTATTTTTCTAGCTGAGTTTTTGGACAATGAGTGACTTTGAAGTAAATGTAACATTACATAACTTTGTTCTAAAGCTTTTTTATTGCCGTATTTCAAGCGAATCACACCACAGTTCCAGTGCATCTGAACTCAGACCACCTCCTACAGGTCGTCTCTGGTTCGGTACCCTGGCGCGCTCCCGGGTACGCATAACAGCTTTCACATTACCAATTTTTCACGCGAACAGTCTCCCGTTTTGAAATAAACTGCCAGTGTGAAAGCACCCAATGTCTCCAAAGCATGACTTACCATGTTTGGTTGCTTTGAGGGAACCATCTCTGTTGATGACCACATCCGAACTGTCCATGAGGAGCATGCTCTGACCACTGAGGATACTCCCCAGCAGGTCTGATACAGGGGCAACATCTTCCTCCTGTGGGACACTCACACCTTGCCTGGAAACCACCACACAACCAGGATTTAAACACCCATTTAATCCTCAAACATATTTTCATTGTGATTTTCATCACCTTGAAGTAGAAATCATCTGTTTCCTCCATCGTGACCATAAAGAGTGATTCCCCCCCTCTAGTAGTTACCTGGAGAGGCCGGCAGATATGGGTCTGGCCACAGGCTGATGGGACCGCAAGGCAGAACGGGAGAGGCCACGGCGTTTAGCTTCCAGAACAGAGGATGGTGTTGGAACTTGATTCTCATCCTCCCTAACAACATAAATTGGAAGATTAACTTAGACACTCAAGCGCTCACTACTTAAAAATAATTGACAAATATAAAATAAAACCAACAGAACTTCACCTATCATCAAAGGGGTCTAGGTCAAAGGGATCTCCGTACACAGAGAGGGAGGCTGCGCCGATTTCTGCCCGCATACTTCCTAAACTGTACTCTGAAGGCCGATAAACTGAGGGAATAATGGAACCAGCCTTGGGCTTCTTAATCCCTAAACTCCGTGCAATACGACCTCTGGAATTAGTTTCCTTCTTTTTGACCTGAAGCAGCAAAACATTTTTGGTTTTATCACTTTTTTGCCAGACATATAATTGCAAACTTTCACGCGTTCTTGCATAGAAGAGGTAAAGCAATACTTTTAATAAGCAAAACATTTATATTTGAGCTTTCAAAAACCCATAACAGCAACCTTTCAACAACCCAAAAATAAAGAACAAAAGCTGTTAAAATTTTGTGGTTCTACATCTGCCAAGAACTCACCAGTTTTCTTCTAAATTTGGTCTTCCTCCCTCTGCGTTTCCGTCTCTTCACTCCCACGCTTTTTGTTGTTTTCCCCCCAGATATTGCTGAGGATTTGCTTTTGGTTTTCCTTCTTCTAACTGGTAAGAGAATCCCATTTAGATCAGACAGA
>NC_138244.1:23043442-23110942 GCF_964197995.2 Scardinius erythrophthalmus | reverse complement strand
CATTGGGTCGCAAGTCATCAAATTAGGGACTTACGTCCAAGTCATGCGACTCAAGTCCACAACCCTGGTTTGTCATTAATTTCTTACCCAGCATCACAGCCATCACACAGCAGGAGGCGATCTTCACGGTCTCGTCCCCCGCAAACCTCACAGCTGGTCTGATCCAAGTCCAGTTCCAGCTGTTCCTCGCCAGGTTTCACAGGCTTCTTAACTGCAATCTAAGCACACACAAACAAACTAATACTCTCCCATCTGCTTAACTGAGGCTGATATTATGGTATGTTCATTGTGCCCTTCAAGTGGAGTCGGGAAAATTGTAATTACGATGCCCAAGCACATGAATGACAGAGAAAAGTTATATTTAGAAAGGGGGAAAACTCATAATACACAAGTTTTACATTATAAGCGATATGAAACACTGATCTATAAATCTACAGAGATCAGTGAGCGGGTCTAATAATCACTCAACTTTCACATTTGTGAAACCATGTTGTGATATCATGTATAAAAAAGTGATAGAAATCAATATTTTTCAACATTTTGAATTCAGATGTAGTTATTTGGGTTTATTATTCACAATACATTTCTTTACTTTTACATTTCTTTACTGTATAACACAATGTTGTGGTAATAATAATCCTGATGGACAGATCTGGTATGTAACTCACTGTTTTTTTAACTTTCCCGCCATGGCACTTTCTCAGGAAAATGTTCTCAAAGACTATTCGGTCCACAGGACAGGAGTTGGCATTCTGAAAAAAATAATACAAATAAAAAGTGGCATTATTGTTTATGAACTAGGGTTATTATAGTTAACTAAAACAGTTAAAAAAATGTTGTTACTTGAAACAAAATAAAATGTTAACTGACCTAAATAAAACAACTTCTATAAAAACAACTTATTTTATTTCAGCTAGTTGCTAAGGTAATATTTTTTTAATGATGTACTAAAATGAACTAATACAACTAATTCATTGTATTAAAACTGAAATAAAAATGATATAGGCATTAAAAGAAACACTAATAAAAATGACAAAAACAAGCAACAAAATTATTAAAAATTAAAAAAAAAAAAAACATAAATACAAACAAATCCAAATTAATTAATTCATAAAATGAATAAATAATATTAACTCTGATAGTACGTCAATGATCATCGGGGTCCAAGCAAGGTTGACCCAACTTAAATGGATCTTACGATGTTGTTTTTATAGCAAAGTCCATCTTGAATCTTCACTGAAAGTTAAGGTTTGATCATAAAATGTGTGGACATATATTCAACATTTAAATTTAGAAGAATCGCATGTCATAGGATGTCACAGGACAAATTCAAATGAATGTGAAGATATCATTTTGCAGCTAAAACATTCATCTAAATCTTTTATTGTATTTGATTTTTATGCTCTTTTCATTTTTATAATTTATTTCTATATCCGTTGCCTTATAAACGTATGCTTGCAGTTGTAACACATCAGTGTTTGTTTTATTATTCATTTTATTATTCACAACAATAAATGTCCATTGCTTAAGCTCCATTGCTGAATGTCACTGTTTTCGTCACTGCAGTTTCCCGAACACACACACAAGAAATGAAATGTGTTTAGCCCAAAAATATTTCGTTTTTAACAGTTTTTAATTCTCCTTTTTGAAATTTCTCTCAGATCTGTTTTAACTCCATTGCTGCTTTAACAAGTTGACCCCACAATTGCGTAGCTTAATGAGAGTCTGCAAATTAGTGGCTGAAAAATTAGGTTCAAAACACGTTAATATTTCAATCGTGTTGCAAAAACCCTCTTATCATGATAATATATTTTAAGCAATATCTCATGAAGATTTATATATGATATATGATATACGATATATGACATGACATATAATGACCACTAGGAGGTGCTCTAGGCATATGTTTTCCTTGATTGGGTTTCCCTGAAGAGATACAAGTAAAACAGTGACGCACGTTTGTTGTGTTTTATCGTGAAATGAAAGTTAAGTGTCTTTATTAAAATCAATGGATTATCATTGATTTTAATAATCAATGGATAATGGATTATCAGTGTCCACGGATATAACCGCGATCCACGCATCACTAGTACAAATACATACATTTTTTAATGGTATGCCATTCAGATGTGATGTTTTTAGCCACTGAAATTTGATTGTCTGCTAGCGGTCATGTTTTTTTTTTTTTTTTAGGTATCCGAGTCATATTATAGGATATGTTTCTAGCCCTTAGGGTTCAGAAATCCAAACTGCCACCTTATAGTGCCAAATAGTCACGGACGGGTGTGTGTCAGAGCGTGCGAGTAGCGGTGCTCAATTGGTACCTTTTTGCCAATTCTGGGGTCTCTACAATTTACGGTCTTTGATACACTTTACACTTTGATGCCCATACACTTTTAGGGAGGAAAAATAAGAACATCAGTACAAACACAACTGTGTTCCAGCACTTTGGTGCTTGGACCCCTAATAAAATAACAGTGTTATGAATAAAATTGCATCAACCAAGTTGTTTCCCCAGTATTTGCATATTATGAATAATGCTGAATAACTGTAGAGAATCACCAAATATGGACGAGATCTTAATGTACGAGTTACGTAAAGGGTTTAAGCTTGTCAATCTTACCCTTGACCATTCCAGAATGCAGTCGAGACAGAAGTAGTGTTCGCAAGACTCCGGTGTGGCCACGGGCTGCTCGTGGAAGGAGTTCAGGCAGATGGGGCATTTCTCCGAGTCCTCGTCTGAGCTCAGGTCAGCTGCATCCACAGGAACGTTCCCTGCAGCTCCTTCCAGGACGTTCCCAGAGTCCTCATCTGAGGATACAGGATACAGTCCTCCCGTGTTTGTTTGAAGATTGTGTGGCAGGTCTTATGATTATGCATATTTTAAGGCAAAATGCAAACACATCACTCCCAACGATTAAAGGTCCACATGATCTGATATCTGCTGGAAAGCACTTTTATAAGACTGACATAATATTTGATGGATAGATATGCTTTTGGTTAGATTAGTTTTATATTAGCTTGCATTCATAATGAAATTTAGTCAATAAGAAACGGAAGATGCAATCATTTTTTCTTCTTTATTGTGACGTTTATCCAAATGAAACGGCTTCTCGAAGGAGAAAAAAAAAAAAGTAGTGTAGGACTCGATTTTGTCCATCCGGAATTGATTGATTGTTGTCGTTTGCTAATTGCTCTCACAAGTTGTCATTGTCAAGGGGAGGGGAAGTTAATGGTTTTGATTAAAATATTGATGTGCAAAAGGGTCAATTAAGGGGCAATTTTTATAATTCCCTTTTAAATGTATCTGTGGTGTTGTTTTTTTATGTGAAATATTTAATTAAACCGGTAAAAATTGAACCAGTTACAATCAATCACAATGCTATAGACTGTAACCAATCAAATGTTTTTCAACATTTTTATATTGCAAAGGTGGAACAGAAGCTGCATCTGATAATGCATTTGTGTTTATTTACACAATGTTTAAAGGCCCCCTGAAATCTTTAGCTTTTAGTATGAATATATTAGCCTTAAGGTATTGAATAAGCAGGTGTGTGTCCAAAACAATGACAAAATTCACATTTAGGAGATACAAGCATTCAAAACTTACAGTCTCTCAGTTCCGCTAAAATGGATCACAGATTTTTTTGACGTCACGCAGACTTCAGTTTCTCATCGCATCTTCTGTCCAATCAAATTCTCTCTAGAATCTAAAGCTCCGCCCCCTACGCTATAAACACCACCTGGCTAAAGCGACCATTGACACATCAGGAGCAATATGGGTTGGAGATGTGTGTTCGGTTGCTCAACCCCTCGAGTTTTATTCACGTTTCCAACTGTACGTTGGTTAAGAATGAAATGTCTAGAATTTATTCACACCTCTACTATTGAATCCAGCGTATCATCAGCGCTCGGATTCGCTTCCATGGTGCTGTCAAGTACGACTTGCAGTCTGTGAGGTAAACTAAACGCTATTGGCTGTTTGAAAAGGGGAGGAGCCATTCAATATGTCCCGCTTTAACTTCCTGTTTCAGTGAAAATTACGTCAACGCATCAAACAAAGCTGTGCGTTCCAAGGCACTTCAGTGGGCCCTATAATGCTGTTTAATGTAAATATATGTATGATTATTTCGCTTGATATTAGAATAATGATTATTAATGTTGATTAACAGAAAGTGTTTTTGGGGAAAAAGCACATCATATTTTGGCTACAGAGAAAACAAGCCAAGAACCATTTATACAAGTGTTCATTGCTTTTTACGGATTAGAAAATCAAGACTTCACATTGGTTATTTCAATAGCATGAAAAACAAAACAGTTATTCAAATTGGGAATAAATTATACAAAGAATGCAAGCAAAGAATACCGAAGCGAGTCAAGTTATGTACTTTCACAAAAACTGCCGTTACAATAACTGAAGCGAAAGTACACTGTAAAATGAATCTCTTATTTGCATCTTTTTCTGCACTTTGTTGTTTATGATGAGAGAATTTGTGCGAATGCAGATTCAGAATTCAGTCAGTAATCGCACACTGAACAACTCTGAATCTGATTGGACATTGCATTCATAAGTTGAACAGAAACGTGTGTGCTTGGTTATAATGCTCAACACTGCATATGAAATATGATGCAACATGAGCAAGTCTACAGCAAATGTAATGCCGCAGTCGATAGTACTTTCCTTTCATTTTACATTGCACTTTAATCGTGATTTAGCTGTGCAGGGGCAATTTTGTCCATTTTGGTGGCATTTTTGCCCCAAGCCCCCTTTAATTTCCAACTCTGATGTGCATAGGCAAATAATTTGAATGTATTGAAAAAATAAGAATGTAAATTTGGGTTTTATGGTGACTTTAACACTTAAAGGTAATTAAATCAAAG
Source organism: Scardinius erythrophthalmus (assembly GCF_964197995.2). NCBI lineage: Eukaryota > Metazoa > Chordata > Actinopteri > Cypriniformes > Leuciscidae > Scardinius > Scardinius erythrophthalmus. The sequence continues at coordinate 23,106,061 of NC_138244.1, read as the reverse complement.
ACATTACTCTGGCAGGTGATTAAATCATTAAATAAATATTATAAGTCAATATTCTGTTTTTTACATTTCAATTCGTTCAATATAATTAACTTGTTAAATTGACAAGCATAAAAAAGTCAATACAAGCATGTTTAAGTTAAATCTTACTTTCACTTTCACCCTCATCTTCCTCCTCCTCCTCCTCCTCTCCTTCAAGGACATCCTCCTCTTCGTCATCATCATCTTCCTCACTGCCTGTTTCTCTTTCCTCTGATTCCCCCTCGTCTTCTGAGTTGTCCTCTGAATTGGAATGACATGCAGGAAGATAAGTCGTGTAAAGTGAAAGAGGAAAGAGAAAGATCATTTTTTTTATATATCAAATGCAATAAAGCCTACTGTATCAAATTTCACATATTTCTAAGGCCTCTAAATTATCAACACGACGACTTTGCTGTAAAACCTGTTGTAGACAATCTACTACATGCTTTCTGTCGTCTGATTGATAATTCATATATTTTTAGCAAGTAAAAGGTCTTGAAGTATACTAATAAAAATGTCTCCCTGGAAGTCATGGCACATGTCTTTTAATGTGAAATCTTTTCTGATTTTCTTTATATTTTCTGATTTTCTAATATTTCAAGATGAAGCAACTTTACTTGATTTATCCATATATCAAGTATGATACAAAACATAAAGGTTCAATATACGGTTTGACTATTTTTTCACATGTCAGACTTAACAGGGTTAAATAGGGACAACATTATTTAAGGCCCACAACACATTAGGCTTCTCTGTGTTGTTCCATTTGCTGACACAAGACCACTAACCGTCATCAGAGATGATGGACATGGCAGGTCTTTTGCCTTTCCCATGGGAGACGTTCCTGTTGATCAGCTCATCCTGGCTGTCCTCCTCATCCATGGTTATGCACTGATTTAATCTAGATATTTTTCAGCACTGAACAACCTGTAGGGCACATAAGCATTATGTAATGTGAACACACTCCAAATGTGACCAAAATTGAAATAGTGTCACACAAACTATTAGTTTATTTTTTTCACGTCAGGCTTAAATGTCCTCTTGATTTTGTAGTTTGAGTCAGATGGTTCAATGCACATAACTCTCAATGCTTCTATTGTACGGACATGTTATTGACTCGATGCTAACAGCTAACATCAAGCCAGCTAATAAAAACACTAGCCTGCTTCATTTTACCTACACATTCCAGGATACTTATAATGAGGTTGTAAACATGAAAAACATTCAATGCAAAACACTAAAAGTCATTTTATTTAGTGAAAGTGAGCCTTGTGCACTTGCACCATAGCTAATGCTAAAGCTAACACGCTATCAGTGTTTCTTGTCCTTAGTCTAAATTTAACTCATCAGCTGTTTTTGTTATATGTACTATCCAGGCCGTATAGAGCAGCTTTTATAGGCGGTAAATGTCTCATTTATTGAATTCATCTGGGAGGTTATAATATTGAGTATTTGTACCTACCCTGTAAGGTTGTGTAAGACATTATTTGTGTTTTGAAGTCCACTCGGCGTTTGTCTTTGACGGTACCGGTAGGAGAAATTACGAATCCTACTATGGCGAGGAATTGCTCATGAATATTAATACAAGTTTCGTGAGGTCCGCCCAATAGGCTTTATTGCAAATTTAACAATTAATTCTACTTGGGTAAAGGTTTTTTCTTATGAATATTAATTAGCAGGTTTACCGAGCAAATTCAGCACGACTAGATTCATATTTAGAGGTTCAAGAAACCCTATTTTAATTGTTAGGATTTTTATTTTTATTATTAGGCTATTATTTGCAATTGCAATTTGGAACCATCAGCCAACACACAATAGACTAACCCAATGTTTTTAATTTATAATAAAACTTTTCATTTTTCCACATGGATTGTAAATTGTAATTGTCTTGCAATACCAAAATCCAAATGATTAGGTTAGAACACATATGACAACATAGCCTACAAACTGCAGCGCATGGGTTATTAAAAATAACAACTGTCCATACTGTTCAGCCTCCACTGATGATTATTTTCATGCATTCTGGCTTTGTGCACTTGTTCAGTCATTCTGATCAGAGGTCATGAGCTGTCAGACATCCTTGGGCTCAGCATCCCAGTTTGTCCCATCATAGCTTTACTGGGAGATATGTCTACATTACCGATTTCTAATCATCTCAAACCATTTTTTTAAATACTGTCCATAGCAAAGAAACCGATTCTACTTAATTGGAAAGACAGTAAAGAATTCCCAATAAATCATTGGCTCAATTATTATAAGTACACTCAAACTTGGAGTAATTAACTGCATTTGGATATAATATAGAATCATTCAAACAAACCAGGTCCCATTTTTCAATACCTAAATAGGAGAACTGATTCCTCTTTGTCATAAACCATAAGAAACTCATAAGGAACATTTTGTGCTGCTTTATATAACATATGTAGCTTATATCCTGTCAGCTTGTGTCGATTACTTTTCTTATCATAATTTAAATTCTACTGCCCTTAAATTTGTTGTCTTCTTTTCCTCTTTTTTCTTTGTTGTCTTTCCAATGTGTCAGTATTTGGCATTAGTATTTTGTATTTGGTATAAATTACAACATACTATTTCTATAATAGATAAATAAGTATTACTTAATATACTGTTCTACAGTTATCTTTAGATTGATGTCATTTATATATTATAATTTTCTATATGCTATACTTTCATTTATTTTCTATGTATGTCAATAATAACAAATTTATATTATTACAGAAAAATGTGTCCTCCTTTCCTCTCCCCTTCCTTATAAAATCCAATTCCAAAACATTAGATATAAACACTTATAATTTATACACTCTCTAAGCTGTCTGGGTCTGGGTCTCTTTTATGTGTACTTTTGTGTATTATTGGTCTCTTTCTTTGTATAAACAGCTATGTCTTGTTAATAATAGTAAAAAAAAAAAAGTATTATTCTGTCGTAAAACTGATCATGCAGACCAAACCGTAAGGCCTAGAGACTTAAAACCTGGCCAGATGGTAGGTCTCAATTTGGGGAGACATTGGCAAGTTATGACCTCAATTGGCCAACAGGAGGCGCTACATCGATCAAAACCGCAAAAAATGCTCCTAACTCCTAGGGCCCTATTTTAACGATCTAAGCTCATGGCCTAAAGCGCACGGTGCACTTTGGGCGTGTCCGAATCCACTTTTGCTAGTTTAATGATGGGAAAAATGGTCGGCGTGCCCGGCGCATGGTCTAAAAGGGTTGTTCCTATTCTCTTAATGAGTAATGGGTGTGTTTTGGGCATAACGTGCAATAAACCAATCAGAGTCTCACCTCCCATTCCCTTTAAAAGCCAGTTGCGCCATGGCGGATTAGCTATTTACATAGCAGAATTTGCAAGCAGAAAAACTGAACGCTTCTCTAGCGAGGAAACGGATCTGCTCATGCGCGAGGTTAAAGCATGCAAGCACACCATCTACAGGACAAAGTGTACTCGTGTTGTGCACCCGCCTATAGGCGCATATTACTAACGCACTCTTTAAATAACAAAAAAAATATTGCGGCATTGACTTTAGACCAGGATTTTGTTGGTCATTGCCTCAGTCTATTTCAGTTGCCTTAAAATAGCAACGCGCCAACAATGCGCCTGAACACAGCTGGTTTTCAGACCAGCAGCCCATGGTGATAAATGATAACTGCGTCAGGCTGAAACTAGCAAAAAATACTTGCGTCGTTCCTGGCGCTGCATTTCACTAAAATGGCTATTACTCTTTAACGCAATGAGATATTTTCAACAAACTTGTTATGCTCATGTACGACGTCAATCTGTGGTGACACAAAAAAATCTGCGACGATTCACCACTTGGTTGCGCTATAATACGAAAAAAACATAAAAACTACGCAAGTTAGTCTGATTGACTTGAAAATTGGCATGCAGTGTCTTTGTCCAAAAACATGGCTGCCACAGAGGTCTGTGCAAAGTTTGAAAGAAAATGGCCACCGGGTGGCGCTATTGTGTTTTACACCCTATATATCATGCAACATGTCACACATACACAATATTCATATCATGTTGAATCTCCTCATTCTGAACAACTTTGCCTCAAGAACCTGTCAATAAAATTGTTCATTAAATATTTGCAATACTTAAAATTTACTCTATCAAACTCCTCGTAAGCCGTTTGTCCAATTTGTTCGAAACTTGACATGCAACATCTAGGGACCCTCTTGGTTTAATGATCGATTACAAATTTTAGATATATCTGGTATTGCCCATTGTGAGTAACATTTTGTGTGCACAAAGTATAAACTGGAGAACAGGTCATTTTGAAGGAATTCTGATGCTCAATTATTTAAACTGAAAAATGAGGCTGTAATGCTACTGTTGTCCACTAGAGGAGTGGAAATCTTTTCGATTTAATCTTTCTATGAGTTTCCAGCATTGGCTGATAAACAAATGCTTAAAACCATTTTTTTTTCTGGTAATACTGTTTTATATAATCAGTTCATGAAGAAATATGTGAAATACTTATAAACCATAAAAATATATTTTCACAATTACACATCCTGATAACATTGAAAAGATATTTGTCTTTGTGTGTGTGTGTGTGTGTGTGTGTGTGTGTGTGTGTGTGTGTGTGTATGTGTGTGTGTGTGTGTGTGTGTGTGTGTGTGTGTGTGTGTGTGTGTGTGTGTGTGTGTGTGTGTGTGTGTGTGTGTGTGTGTGTCTGCTTTAAAACTTATTTGCTTTGAGATTACTGTTAGAAACCAACACTTTCAAAATGAAAGTCAGCCAATGAGTGGTCCTCTGTTGCCATCTGCTGGTTATAATCGTAATTTTGTCATTCTACTTACTAAAAGTTCTTTTCACAGGTTTTGCTTTTGCATTCATATGTAGACCCTTATAAAAACACGTATAACACTTAAAATCCCATTTTGTTCCCATCCCTTCATTTGTACTGAGCTCTGTTTTGACAATTGTGCCACATAATGATTAATGTGAAACCTGAAAATGGTGTTATACAGAGCAGATTTACAGTAAGCCTTTTGTTACATATCATTTATTTTAAATATCCATATCTGCAACTAAATGTCAGTGCATGTGTGTGTAAGCATGCTTAGTGTGTATTAAGTATTATTGTTTAAGCCTTTCATTCTTTTGTGTGTGTTTTAGTATATTCTCCATCATGGATATTTTATGGTGTCAGGCTGTCAGCCCTACATTTTGTGTTGGCCTATAGACCCTAATAACATAGATGGCATGAAGGTCTTAAAAAGCAGCTGAGATATGAAGATATTGCAGCTATATTCAAATGTGAACATATAATTTCAAATGTGGAAGACTGTGACAGGCGCACACACACACCATAAAGTTTGTTTATGTTTTTTGTTTGTTTTTTACAATTTTGTTTACTTCTCTAGCCTTCCCAATAATTTCACAAAACATCATTTATAAATTTACACTATATTTTTTTCATCAGCTGATCAATATGCATTCTCCAAATTGACTGGTGAATTCTGATAGGATTGTTGTCCCTATTCATTTATTTGTTCATTTTAGTCACAGTATTCAAATATTTGCATTATTTACTTTATTTAGACAAGCAGTAAGAGCATGAAAAATGCTCTTTTGTAAAATTCCGTGCATTACCCCAAGAATCTTAATTCACAAAACTTTTGAGGTTGGGGAAAGAAAAAACTATATTTCAATGCAAAGTTTCTCCAAGAGGAAAGCAATACATTTGCAAGAGAACAGAAAAAAATGTAAGCGCCCTCTTTTTCCTATCTAATTGTTTCCCTTTATTGTTAGGGGCTCCCAGGATCCATAGCCTATTCGTTAGTTTATTTGTAAATTAATGTAAATGGAAAACAATTCTAAAATAGAGTTTTCAAAATGACTTTTCGCGCCATCTCTCGTTCTCTCTCAGTCTCTATCGCTCTCGTTCTCTCCCTCTCTCTCTCTCTTCCCCCCTTCTCTCTTTGCATCCTTCGTACGTGCACATCCACACTAGCTTCATGGCTTTACTATACACAGGCGAACAGAGTCCAACCACTTTCAAGACGCGGGTGGAGCTCTTTTTTTTTCAAAAACACGTAAAAGCAATATATAATTGTATCAGCTGAGAAATAGTACATCAGAGTCCACTTGCAAAAATCAAAATGCAAAGTGTAATGCGGATATTACTCGAAATATAACAGAAAAGCGGAAAGTAAGTGGGCCGAAAATGGTTCATTCCTAAAGTACGACGTGCAAAACCGAACGCGCCGCACCCCGCTGTAACACTCAGAACATCCACTAAACGGCATGATGGTCACATACACGCCCCTCTGACGCTGTAATTCGATAATTCCATTTAATAGGCGGGGTTTCAATGAAGGGATCGGCCGACTATTGGCTGACTATCACGTCAATCAAATGCTGTTTTGCATAAGCAGGTCAGGTTGCAGTTGCAGGGGAGTGGGCAGGGTTGGGATAGCTGAACTTCTCCGCTGGTATAGTGTACTATCTTCAATTTAATACTTTATTTGAGAAATTATTTACTTTGCGTGTGTTTTGATAGGACACCATTAAGGAATGTTGGTTTTGCTCTTCTTCGTGTAATTAATGGGTTTACTGGGAAGTTAAGGTGAGTAAGTGTGGCTTTTAGCTCTAATTGTCTGTCAAAATTATTTTTATCAGTTTATTTGAGCATGCGATAAACAGATAACCTTGCATAATTGTATCCTTTAATATTTCAGCTTTATTGTTCTTGTATGAGACATATATAGTGATACATTGACATATTATATTATCATCAACATTTTACCATAAGTGATAAATTAAAAATTGAGACTTATAATGAATCAAAATATGGTTGGAAAATGTCTCATTTTTATGTAACGTTACTAACATATTCAGGCGTTTCATCCATAAGCCACATGGTCGAAGAATAGATTAGATTATTTATAACTCATATAATTATCATATAATAATATAATTATAAGAAAGAATTTTGTATATGCATATCCATCTGTACAGTTATATATTTGTTATATTTATTCAGACATTGGCAGTGATATACTCCGGACTCCATCAGATCTTGTGATTTCTGAAAGCAGGTAAGCCACTGACTAACGCACATTGCGCCTGTTCTCCACTCCACTGTGCGTGTGACAGCGGCTAACCAGCTTTTGGATGTGTGCCTGACTGGGACTGTCCCACTGGAGACTCCCGGACGGATACAGTCACTGGAGGGACACTTTTGGATCCACCGGCCCTCGACAAATCTTTTTGTTCCTGTAACTCAACTGGTAATTCTCTGTGCGTGAAACCAAGCGTGTTGGATTCCCATGAGCACATGTCCCGAATGATCAATGTACAGTAAATGTAAATGTTGAATGGCATCAGACAGTCACAGATCTACAGTAGACATGCGCTTAGTGCTCAGTTTTTAACATGTGTCTCTATATTAAGTTGTTTATATATGCATAATAATGTTACCAATATATTTTGCATGCAACCAGCAGCTCTGAACTTCTGAACTTGTAGGTACAGTAATACAAGTCCAGTTACAGTAGCTGTGGGAGTGTCATTATTTGTCAATCGAAACGACTTTGAATCATGTCCACACGTTTAACAAACAGTGTGATAATCTTCCATTAATTTGTCATTAAACTTTCATTTTGTTCACCCTTTTCAGTTTTGGTTTTGTACAGTATGTGGTTTACACATTTTCCCTTTTCAATATGTTTGAGATTTTCATGATTTGACACTATATAATATTATGGAAATTTAGGCTATATCAAATAAAATATAGAAAATATAAACCTTAAAGTTTCTGTATATATATTATATTTCTAAAAATATAAAATATTTATTTTCTTAAATATAAACATGCTTTTAGCATTGCTTTAGATTTTGCTAAAGTAATGCAATGCAGTATGACAACAAACAAGCTGTTAACACTTCATAAAAATAAATGTAAACAAATGATATAAATAAATAAATTCTAATGTTGAGTATACAAACATGCTTTTAGCAACAAAATATTGATGTTGTAAGATTTTAACTAAAGATACGTTACGTTGTGGTGAAACGCAAAGTTAACAAGTTGTTAACAATTTAAAAGTTGCATTTGGGAGGGGGGATTAATACTTTTTTAGACATTTGATTTGTAAACCTTATATTATATTAAATTATTTAAAAAAATTGCAGTATACACTATATTATTTCATATATATATATATATATATATATATATATATATATATATATATATATATATATATATATATATATATATAGCTTTATAAGAATATATACATATACATTATTTATATATTAAAAATCCTAATGTTTCAAAATACAAATTGTTAGCAACAGAATATTAAAGGTTGTGGTGATATTGTGCTAAAGAAACAAGTAACATGGTATGACACTAAGGTAACAAGTTCATTTTTAAATGTTAAATTTAGTCAAAAATACATCCAGGCTTTGTCTTGAAAAGCACAAATTGCACTTTATGTTACATAAATCTGACTAAATTTAGGTGATAAATGATTACATTTTGGAGTTTGAGTTCCATAAAATGTAAATCCTGCCCCCTAACATTAAATCAAATTCTTTATAATGTATGGCCATTATTGGGGAAAAACTCAATGTAGTAACTGAGAAATCATTACTGTATCTCGTGTGTCTCGGACTGCATTAGTGCCGTTAATGGCTCTGGTCCACTTAAGGGAATTCATCACAGATTAGAGATTTGATTTGATTGAGTCACTTTTGAACCTGCCTTTTTGTTGTGATTAAACCCCCTTGATGTATTAATGTGAAAATGATGAATTAAAAAATGTAATTCTCATTAATGTAAATTCATGAGCATATAGCCACGCCTTTACGTGCGCGTGTGTGTGAATTTATCCTATACAGTAGTTCCTGCTGACAGGCATGAGAGCATTGGAGGCTTATCCACCATGGCTGACGGTTCCTTGATCTTATCTATATAATCCACTTTCATATAGTTATTCATGATATCAAAACAGCTAAGCTAAAAGAGAACAACTCAGACAAACACGTAAATCAATGCTTGGTATTTAAAACCTTTGTGGTGAAGTGGAAGAACAGATCTGTGATATCATAAGTTAAGATGTGCAGAGTTTTTTCCTGTTAGTGGACTAATGAAATTATGACTTCCTTTATAAAAATATGTCTTTATAGATTTTTATACACTATAGGACAGTTCTGGGTTTAGATTAGTGTCTCCTAAACTTAATTCCATACTTAAAACCATATTTGATCAAATCAGATTCATACCATATACGTAACATGAATAGGTGATGATGTAAGAACGTAATAAATAAAAAAAGTTTATTAGAATAAAATAAAAATAATATATTAATATTATGTATATTCAATGTGAAATGTATTGTAGTAAAATATAAGTATACAATATAATGCCTAAATATAACAATAAAAAATATAACTAAATAAAAATATATATTTGTGGAGGTCAGGCCAGCTTAAGTATAACAACACATAATACCAAGAAATTCAGAAAATTAATGTTAATTGTTTTACTCAAAATATCTTAATATAATTTGTAATAATAATAAGTGTAAACTGGACCCCACTGTAAATTCTCAGTGTCGGTTTAGAAAAATTAAGTTTGTTTTATTCATTTTTTTCCATAGTTTTTATTTTTTATTACTCTTTTCCATTTTAGTAGTTATTTAAACCAAATAAAAAAGAAAAGCTGAATAATTAGCTGAAATAAAATACGTTTTTTTGGTAACACTCACACTATTACTTAACTTTAGTTAATCCATTAACTTACAGTGCATGAGAAATGTATTTGTTCATGTTATAAAATTACAACCGTTTCATGTTAGCTCAGGTCCATTAGATAATATTAACAGATAACTTTTGATTTTAATAATGAATAAGTAAATGTTGAAATTAACATTAAGTAAGATTAATAAATGCTTTAGAAGTATTGTTTATTGTTAGTTAATGTAATCTTAACTAATGGTAACCAAATGTAACCTTATTGTAAAATTTTATTTCAGTTTAAGTTTATTTTATTTCAATCACCAACTTTCATGGTTTTAGTTCTAAACTAATAACATGGTAAACTGCAGTTGTGCGATATGAACACTCATGTTAGCCTATAACATGTATATTATTAACCCAGTGTAAGTGTTAGAAAACATTCCCTGTGTTTGCTTTCTCTTAACATCTGAACTTTGTGAATCAGTAATGGAAAGTGAGTCTCTTCGACAAACCATCAAGCGCAAGTCATCTAAGACACAATGCACAGTCTTTATTAAATACATAGACAAAAGTAAAAGTTCTCGAGATAAAATCTGGTAATATTTTACAGTAAATACATGTTTTGAAATGTACCAAAAAGTAGTAAATATATCATTAATATATATATTTATTCATATATACAGGATATATATATATATATATATAACATGAACTGTTATACTGATGCCAGTTAAGATGAATTTAAGCAGAAAGTCATTCTACATCCTTAGCCCTGTGCTTCAGGTTTATTACCGCCAAGACGATTCCCTGGAAGTCAGGACTGCAAGACACATAGAAAAGTACATTGAGTGAGGCTGTTGGGTATAGAAACCATGATAGGTACAAAAATACTTCATCTGTGGAGGTTTCAGACACATTCCCATGCACACAGCAGCCGAGAGAACACAGCGGGAAGCTTCAAACCCAGAGAAAAGCCCAAATGTCTCAAGTGAGTCGCTAAACCAGAAACATACCGACTCAGTCTTATGGATGAATATGTGATATAGCACAAGGCATTGATAATGTGTGGGAAGGATGAATTCGACATCATTGGTTCTTTGGAAATAGCGAATACACACAGAGACGTTCCAACAGTCCAGATACAGACCAGAAAAAAACAACAACTGATCACTGCTAAAACATCTACTGATGATGTTCTTGTCATTTACATGTTCTTGCACAAAGAAAATGTCATCATGGGAAAGTTTCTCCTTAGAATAAGTAGCTAGCCACTGGTTCCACTTTTTAAAAGTCCCAGCTTTGTAATTGTTTGAAAGTATATGAGTGGAAATAGTTTATATTTTTGAATACTTGTAAATGCCATTCGTTCACAATCATATGCCACAAACGTGATGCTTTCAAAATGACTCTTTTATGTACACTGGTCACAATCTTTGTATTAACATTCAGAATGAATAAATGACTGTTTTGGATCATTGTCCACTCGGCACATCTTGTGGACAAATAGTTGTTTAAGGAGACCAGAGATATTAACATGTCACATCATTAGACGTTTTAAAGAGATAGATCACCCGAAATTGAAGATTTTGTCTTGATTTATTCACTCTCATGATGTCCAAACCTATATGATTTTCTTTATTCCGTGGAAAACAAAAGGAGATATTTCGCGAAATGTTCAAGCTGCTGCTTTTCCATTCGAAACCATATAGTAATCAGAGGCAAGATTCACGAAACATTCTTAAAGGGACAGTTCACCCAGAAATCTAAATTCTGTCATCATTTACTTATCCTCATTTCGTCCCAAGCACGTGAGACTTTCGTTCATCTCCATAACACAAATGAAGACATTTAAAATGAAATCTGAGAGAATTTCCCTCCATTGACAGCTACACAACTACCATTTTGACGCTTCAAAAACTTCGTAGAGGCAACCACCCTCCGCTTCGCGTCGGGTGGTTCTTCGCCTCTACGTCGTGCATTAAAATCCTTTAATGCATGGCTAGCCGTGGATTATCCCTTACTTATTATATAAAGTGATTGTGTCTCCAGAAAATTTGGACTAAACCGCTCAATACAAACTTTTTGAAGCGTTAAAGTGGCAGTTGCAGAGACTTTCAATGGAGGGACAGAAATCTCTCAGATTTCATAAAAAACATCTTCATTTGTGTTTCAAAGATGAACGAAAGTCTTAAGGGTTTGAAATGACATGAGGGTGAGTAAATTCATTTTGGGGTGAACTATCCCTTTAAAAATAAAATTCTTCTCAACTGATACACGTCGCTCCAGGTTTGGATTGGAACCCCAAACACATTCAGGTAATGCTGAGTCCAGCTCATCACTGGGAAAACATTCAGTTACATGGAAGAAAGTTATACAGGTTTGGAACCCCAAGCAAAGTAAATGAAAACTGAATTTTTATATATAAGGTGAAGTATCCCTTTAATAAAACACACACTCACAGAGAGAGAGAGTGAGAGGCACTATAAATCAGCGAAACAGGGCTCAAAACCACACAATGTAAGGACACCAAACTGGGACAGAACAGCGTAAAAAAGGAAAGGTGTGTAGAGCTCAAAGGAACACTGCAGAAACACTTTAGTTTGAGAATTTTAAGTCAAATTACATCTTCATAAGCAAAAATATCTCAACTAGACTTAAGTTGTTAGCAGCTTGTCAAGATGTAATTTGAAACCAGCCCACTACCCCTTAAACTAAAGTGTTGAAGAACACAGGTCATAGTAACACTTCTTTATGAAAGGCACTACATACTGACAATGTAATATGTAACATCCATATTTATAGACCCAAGTAGTTAAACAAAATCAGCATATACTGTATATTAATAATACTAATATACAGAGACTGAAGATATATCGGTAATGTTGTGTAAATTAGTTGACGCAATGCCTTTCAGCTAAAGTGCTACAATAATCAGGCATGTTGATGGAAAGAGTGCGGTTAAAGGGGGGGGGGGGGGGGGCACCATGCAGGCACCAGACAGGACTGTCCCGCTGGGGTTGAGGAGCAGGGAAGCAGCAGCGGGCGTCTGTCACACATACACACCCTCAGGGTTCAGGCTGGACACCAGCGGGTGCTGCAGGTTTCGAGGGTGACCAAGGAACTGCTTAGCAGTGGGACGAGGGGGGGAATCTGTGCCAATGAAATATGGGGTCAAATATACAACAGCGACATCAGACGTTCATATAAATACATATATCTGTGCCATTTAATGACCATAGTACTGTACTATTTGTGCGGTATGCTATGTGTATTCATGGAATAACAAAAAGAAATGAAGTGTACAACCAAAAATCATTAAAAGAAATGCTGTATCCCACAATGCAACGCACTTTCCATTTCCAGCTGATTACTCTAATATTTAAATCCAAGAAGATTACCAAATGCTATATTTTGAATTAAATCAATCAATTAAATCATAATTGGGTAATATAACAACAAAGTGAAACAATTTACCATTACATACTGCATACTGATTCACATGTTCAGAATAGGGATAATATGAAAATTTTGGCTGTACCGATAACCGATAATTCTTTATATTTGAAAGCCGATAACTGATATATTGGCCGATAAATCTAAATCCAAATCTTTATATAATTTTTGTGAGCCTGATTACAAAACCAAAAGTCTCACCATAAAAAGCCTTGTCCCAAGCCCACAATTATAACGTACTCATTATAATTTTATGTAGCCTATATGACAGACTTGCGCTGCACGTGTTGCACTTGACTGTATTTTCCTTTTTTGAAGTTATTCCAATCATATTTCAAGCAATTCAAAACCAAAACCAAAACCATGGCAAACAGCTGAAGGAAATAATTTATCGGCTTTATTAACATTAACAATTAACATATATCAGCCGAAACCGATATGGTGGGCGATAAATTGTGCATCCCTAGTTCTGAATGAAATACTAGTCTACTGTGCAGTATATACTATTTAAAATATATATGTGAAACAGTATGCATTATGCAAGGATAAACATTTAAAATGTAGTATGCTGTAAACAGTATGCTAGTATTAATTTATTTACTCTGATGAATTATGTATGTGTACGTGCAGTAGATTTAGGGCGTACGTTTACATGACAACGATATGCTTAAAACTGATACGTTTTTCCTTTGAGTTTTCCGCGTACATTGTCTAAACGATCCCCATACACACAGATCTGCGAAAACGACTAAAAACGGTGTATTCTCCTTCCAGGCCATTAGATGGCGACGAAACACTATAGACTGAACACGTACTGTAATATGCATGTGTATGACGTCACCATCTTCAGAGATTCGTGTTTTTGTTGTTTATACGGAGACCGTTTTCAAAACCTTGCACTTTGCAACCCGTTTTCCAAAGTTTGCGTTTTAGGCACCCAAAACGCTGTTGACGTGTAAACGAACGGCCAACAAGCATAAAAAGTTTTAGGTTTTAAGTTGAAAACGGTGTTGTGTAAACAGCCCCTTAGTGTGTATGTATGTGCAGGGCATACCATTGTGTTTGTCCTGCTGTTGTTCAGTCAGGTCCAGTTCTTCTGGGTGTTCATTAAGGTCTGTGCGGGATTGAGTGTGGGTGGGCAGGGCTCCAGCCTGCTGGATAAACTGTTGTAAATTACACTGTCTGAGCTCCTTATTCAACTCCTCCACTTCCTCCTGCTTTGCCTACACACAGAGAGAACAGACCATCACAAACAGCCTGTAAAATCAAAAATCAAATCAAATACAGTTTAAATCATTATGAAGATGAATTATTAAACTCAGTCAATTTTGGAGTTGCTGCACTGTAGTATGTTGTTAAGATGCCTAAGATTGGATACATTTTAGATTTTTGTATTTATTAAATTATTTTTTAATTATTTATTATTTATAATAAAATATTTTGTAGTACCTTTAATCAATCCATGCAAACCTTTCGTTTTAATCCTGTGAATGTTGTCTGAATAAAAAACTTTGCTTCTTTTCTTTTGCTTCTTTCTTGTAATTCCACCAGCAATCACAAGGGGGCGCCATGTTTTAACAGCAACAACAGCCAAGGCAGTAAGTTTGTGCCCTTCGGCTGTGTTCACAGTAATCTCAGGATTTGTCCTCTATGGGTTTGTCTGACACCTTTACGACTGTAGGTTTCACATGTTTAACAAGACAAGCCAAACTAAAATACAGACAAGTCAAAGGTAATCACAAAGTATGTGACTCAAGTAATCACCTGAGTTTCTATTCGCAAACTATGATAATTCACTGTGTGGTCGTGGAGGCAGAGCAGCCTACTTGTCTTACTTCACAAGACTTATCTAAAGGGAATAGATTTTGATTATGTAAGATCCGGCTAGTCATGGCTGATTTTCTTGCTTTTTGGAAGAAGACATAAAGGAAGATTTTTGAGTGGCACTGCGATATGAAGTAGTTCAGAACATCTTCACAGAACTGGAAGTCTTTGATTTAAGTCACTGGAATAGTGAAATATTGAAATGTCTGGTGCATAATTACCTACAGTGTGAAATTCATACACGCCTAGCAGGAAAGGAAACTCATTTAATAGGTGTATACCTTTATTTTGTCCTTTCAAGGCATAAAATACACAGAAAATAAAATAAATGTATGCGTGCCCAAATAAAAACATTAGTTTTTGTGCACAGAAAAGTAGGTTAAAAGACTGAATGCATACATTCTGAGTGTGAACATCTGAATAATTTCAAAAGGTGAGTTCCTTTGCTCACTTTCAGATTTTCAGTTCATTGTTCGTACGCCCTTTGCCTAAGGGGACAGTAATACCTGCCATCATTTTTCCGCCAACAGCTATAAACCTCTTTCTTGAGCCACGCCCTCTCTGCTTACCTTCAGCAGAGTCTCCGCCCTCCCCAAAGCCTTCTCAAGCTCTACAAGCTCTGCCTCCAAGTCCTCCCCCTGCTTTTGTCGACTTTGAACATCTGCCTTGACTACCCCCAAAGAGTCTTTTGAATTGGGCTGATTGGGCAAGGTGTCCACCTGTAGCATTTCCCTCTGAACGTCCTTTTCAAGTTGTATTGCACGAGTGTTGAATTCATGCAACTTTTGCCCACAGTCATCCAGTTTAGCATGCAGCTCTCCTAACCGCCGCTTCATCCCACGCTCCCTCTCGATCTCTAGCTTTAGTTCCTCCTCCCAGAACTCCTCGTCCACCAACTCTTGCTGGTTCTTCCACAAGGTATTTTCCAAGACTTCTATCTCTGCCTGCAGGGACGACTCCTCTGTAGACGTTTGGTCCCAAGTCTCGCATTCCCTGTCCAGATCCACCAGCTGGGACTCAAGGGCACGGAGCTGCTCCTGCTGCTGGAGAACATGCCGAAACACCTCCTCTTTAGATGGCGCTGGAAGGTACGCCGTGTGAGGAACTGGGGATGCCCTCTGTTCAGGAGAGGGTGTTTTACGAGAGTCTTTAGTTTTTGTACGAGGAGAACAGGAAGGGCCCAAGTTGAAGGTTAAGGATTTCTTCGGTAGTCCCCGTTTGGGTTCTGACGTGGAAGGCTTGGAGTGAGGGAGGGTGCGGTTGTGCAGACTTTGCTCTTCACTGCTGCTGGGACCAGTCCGCCGCAGGAAGAACTGCACCTCACTGCTATGTTGGCCCAGTTTGGCCAGGGACTCCAGTGGGCGCTCATTGGCCAGAAGTTGGCGCTCAGTGTCCCTCAATCTCTGAATGAGAACGTAACGACCCGTCTGGCCTGTAGAGAGCACAGGGGTAGTTAGAGACCAAAAAATGCATCACACCTACTTACTTTTCTGTACCCGTTTTATGTGGCCAACCCCCTTGATCTGGGGGAACTGTCCTAGGGTCACTTTAAGTGTCTTGCTCAAGGGCACTATGGCAAGGGCTCATTGATCACCACTTTGTTGGCTTCTAACCTACAATCTACTGGTTAGCCAACCCAGATCTAATGAAATACGTCTCTATAGCACGCATTATGTTTACCGTGCAATTTATACGTGAAAATTTGGTGTGGGGCATGTACGTTTGGGTAGGATTAGTGGTGTAAGGTATGTGGGTATTACACGCCATAAAGTGCGTATCATATGCACGTAAAAAATCATTTTCGCGTATAAATTGCACGATGAATACAATGCGTGCTATAGAGACAGCCAAGATCTTTGAATGTCTAACCTCACCACCTTAAGTTCATTCTCAGAGGTACTTACCAATGGCTTGGGCAAGTGCAATGACTACATCTTGGCATGACGTCTCTTCCGACAGGCCGCAAACCACTCGTACAACTCCATCAACCCAAACTTTTAGCTCCATCAGAGACACAGGACACAGATCAGCTTACATCAGCAATGCATGACAATATCTGGATTCTGAAATAACAAAACAGCAACAGCGACAAGTTATTGCAACATGTTTTAAAAAGATTACATTACAAACTTCAAAAATCCATTGTCATTTTCAGTGATACCTTGCAGGTCTGATTCAACAGTTTTTAAAAAGTATTATTTTTATGTTGACGCCATCCTAAAAAAAGCGACGCCCATGGTACAAGATGCAATACAATGGCCGAAGACATCCATGTGACATCCATATGCATAGAACAACTAACAAAACAATGCACAAGAATCCATGGATTAATAAGAATTAGTGTATTCATCAATTATATACATCACACGTTCAGAGCTTTTATACATGCTAAGTTTCCCTCCGAACTGAATGGACCAATTATCAGTGCAATATGACTGAAGCCTGGTTTATTTAATTGTGCATTAGTGGCGTGCAAAATATGATCTAAAACAGCCACATAAATTAAAAAGACAGAAGAAAAGAGGAAAGAAACTAATCTTGCACCAACACAGTTTAGAAAACTTTTTAATCTATTCATGACCACCTATACTAGAATTTATCACTTTTTTTATTGTATTTATTGTGGTAAATTCTGACTAACTTGTAGAATAAAAAAAAAAAAAAAACTGTTAATGAAATATATTTTTCTACTATATTACAACTGTGGAATGTTGTAGCCATAGTTTCTAAATATGTAGGTTGCTATTTTTTATAACAAAAGCTATAGATCAATAAAAAAAAAGACAGAAGTCAACATTGGCCTACTAAGGAGACATCAATGGTCTATAATTTACATTTATTCATTTAGCAGACGCTTTTATCCAAAGCGACTTACAGATAATTATAGCCTTATTGTAACAAATGCTACAGCTAAACAATTCAAATAACTATAGTACAGTTTCATAAGGGCAAGTACAAGTTAGAATCAAAAGCTTTTAAGTCTGGACCTTCTTGAATTATTAACCAAACAATCAGTTTTCCCCATGTGTAAAAATGTGTTCTGTTCGTAGGATGACTGACAAGAAAACCTGACCTTCAGATATCCCAACATGGCCGAAATCATTAAAAGTCTGATGAACTGTTAAGGAGTAGGAAATAAACTATTTCAAAGTAAAGTTAGTTTGACTTTCCATAGCACTTTGAAGTGGAAAATTCTGTCAAACTGATAAGGTCCCAAATGCTTAAATAATATAAAATAGCTACATCATATATCCTATGTAAACAAGTAATTGTTAACTAGGCTATTACTTTATTGGAGTTATGTTATCAACCAACTTTGCATGTGTGGATAGGTAAAAATCACGAAAGACCATTTTGCAAGAATAAATCAATAAACAAACAAACAAATCTCACGAAGCTCCCTCTAAAGCCCTGGGACCCCGCTAAAAAAGTTCACTCTTCAATGTTCAGACCAAAACTACGTCCTCATCTGTGGAGTTTGAGAAGACATAACGACCAAAGTGGCAATCTCTAGTCTAAACTTGTCAAATAAGGTCCATCCATAAAAACATTCATAAAGAAAAATCAAGCTATTATCTACTTCAGTTGTTTCTACCTGATTGCTCAAACTCTGCAGGATTTCCAGCCATGAGACATAAAATCATGATTGAACGTCAGGTCCAGTGGGTAAGCAAATTTCAAGAGTTATTATTAGCAGGAGGTTGATGGACTCATAGCTCTGCTCCAATTAACTGCACTGCTGGCTCTCTTCAAAGGCATTTTGGCAGATGAATGCTTAAGGGAACAGACAGGCAGAACTTAGTTGTTCAGAGACTGCATGTGCTTGCATGTGTTTCAGACTCCACTTTGAAGCCCCACAGCAGGAACAGATGGCAATGCTAAGGTAAGGCGTAGCATCTGAACGTTTTAGCCGTGCAGTTATTGAGTGAATACCAGTTTGTGAGATTAATAAGAGTGAGACAAAATGAATGTTGTCTCTGTGCACTTTGACTGTTCCGTATTACAACCTTTGTGAGGAAATTCTACGGTAAAGTATACTGCAATAACTAACAGTGCTGAGATACAAAGCAGACCATTTAGCAGCTGGTAAGAACCAGATGACGGATGCTCTATCTCCAGGCCTTAAAGTCAGGTTTAATAGAGAATAAAGAGAATGAGGGTGAGAGGAGCAACTCACAGGAACATGTCTGGGTCATATTTTGGCCCCAAAATCTAAATATATAATGTATATAAATATGTTTTTTTTATGCAGTGTGTGTGTATACACACACACACACACACACACACACACACACACACACACACACACACACACACAATTTAACACACAATCAAGTGTGACAAAGTGTTTCTGAAATCAGCCACTTGGCATTTGAGCCATCTAAATAAATAATTAGAAACCAGCCAGAGCACACCAACTTGTACGAGTCATTTGATATTTAGGGCACAAACAGTGTAATGACTGAGTTTTAACAACAACACAGGCTCTGTTTACACCCGGTATTGAGATGCGTTTTGGTCGATCGGATCACAAGAAGACGAGGGAGACACAATCCCGTTTACACCTGGTGTTTTAATCCGTCTCTTTTGTCCACATCTGTCCTGATTTCTTCGAGGGGAGGGTCTATGGGCGGGTAAATGTACAGGTTTTTTCAGATCTTTCAATCTAATAGATGAAATAAGCTCACGCAATTTACATATGAACACAACTGGAGAAAACAGAAAAACTTACGGAGAGCAGCAGCTTTAGTTTCTGCTCTGACTCAAGACCAGCCAAACGCTGTATGTGTTAGAAATCAGGAATGGTGAGAGAACATTGTGCTTGGTACATTTTTCGTCTTCAAACCAAACATGGGTCTTCAGTCGACAAAGTTTAAATCCCGTCTGGCTATCGCTTCCCATAATGTTACGCATTAGGTCAGTAGGCGAAGAGAAGACGGTCTTTTGTGGCTGTTCGAACTCATTCGACCACATGAGCGTTTACACTACAAAAGCAATCCGGTCAAATGTGTTTTCGACTACCTCTGGAAGTGGTCGAAACGAAAAATAGACAAGCTCAAAACGTTTTAGACCCTGTTTACACCAGTATTTAGTGTTGTCAACTTGTAATCCAATAGACCAAAACGCACCTTAATACCAGGTGTAAACAGAGCCAGATTACAAAACCTAGTAGTGCAGATAAAAAAGTTACTCCTAAACTCAAGTCCTAAACTTGATATCGGTTTTCTTTCCACCTGCTCTTGTAAGTCTCTTAATCTATTGTTTTTCTGTTCTTCAAAAACTCTGAAATGGTTCATTTTCATCCACACTGAAGCAGAGGAATGCCACCTTGTTGGGCCACGTGAGCGGAGCGGAGAGTAAAACAAATCTCCTTTTGTCTCCTGTACCTCTAACAGGCTCATACTAAATCAGGTCCGTGGCCTCAGGGTAAACTCCTCAACGCAGACCACTGAAGTTACCATGCCAATGAAGTACTGGAATGTGAAAGATGAAGCGCAGAAGAATCAACAGGTGCCAAACTCGGACAGTTTGGTCTTGTGCTCACTGAATTAGTGTTAGAGCAGAAAAAAAAAATATTTTAGCATTGTGATTTGACTCACAACAGGCTTGCATTTGAGATTTGGGTGGAACTTCCATATTAAAGCACAATCACTCGCACATGTCCAGACCCACTGCTTCAGAAATGCAGACCCACCCCAGACAAGTCTAAAACATCCCTGTCTCCTCCCTTCTGAGCGCCGCCTCAAGAAGCTATGATTACTAGAATGATCCCGTTCCTCTCTCTCATCATCCTCTTTATGTTTTGCGGCTGTTGGGAATATGTCCTGAGGAACAAGCGCGCTGTTGTTGTGTAGGCGTGGTGCTTTCTCTTGATGCAGAGTTTATTGGCAAGCTGTTCTTATCCAAACACTACTGTGTGAAGTTGCCATTAATAAATCAGTGTAAATGTATTAAGACAGTTAGAGGAGTGAAGCTCTCGGGGGAGATAGAGTAGATTCACACAAGCACATCTGCAGAATGAAGCACGTAAACACCATCTTGCCCCACAAGGGAGGAGAGCTGTGCTCTCTTTTAGCAATTCAGCTGTTTAATACGCAAAATGTGAAAGCGCAAAAGTGCAAATAATTCATGAGGCAAAATTGAAGTTACACATGAAGACTATGTCTATTGAAGTATTAAACTTCTTGTGCTACAGACATGAATGCACTGATATTTTCCAAACAGTTCAGGCCTGGCAGATGAAAAATCCCAAACAACCTAGCAACCACCCAAAACACCCTATCAACTACATAGAAACGTGTTAACAACCCCAAACACCATAGCAACCACCAATCAATTACCTAGACACCCTATCAACCACATAGCAACATGTTAACAACCATCTACAACTCCCTATCAACCACCTATCAACTAACCAGAACACCCTATCAACCACATAGACAAAAACACCCTAGCATCCACCTAGCAATGTGTTAACAACCAACCAAAACACCTTAGTAACCACCTAGTAACTGCCCAGAACACCCTATCAACTACATAAAAATGTGTTACACCAACCCAAAACAGCCTAGCAACCACCAATCAATAACCTACACATCCTATCAACCACATAGCAATGTGTTAACAACCATCCAAAACACCCAAGCAACAATCTAGCAACACCCTAAGCAACTACCCAGAACACTTTAGCATCAGCGCATAGTAACATATTAACAACCACTTATCCTAATAACAGCTAGCAACGCCCTAAGCAACTACCCAGAACTCATTAGCATTTGCATGGGAACATATTAACATATCATTCTAGCAACTACCCAAAACACCATATCAACTACATAGCAACGTGTCAAAATCCCAAACACCCTAGCAACCACATAGCAATGTGTTAAAAAAAATCCTAGCAACCACCCTTGCAACTTGCAGAACATATCAGCACCCACATAGCAACTTGTTAACAACCACTCAAAACCCCCTAGCAACCCCCTAAGCAACTACCCAGAACACCTTAGTAATCAGCCAAATATTAGCCGCAATATGTATAAACATAACGGTGGGAAAAATACTTTGTGTTCTTCGAAAAGCTCTTGCGCAACTAAACAAAAATTGACAGCTTTTGTTTTGTCTGTTCTTCTCTATGTAATCCAATGCATTTCTTTAAGCACACATCTTTGTGTCTAAGCAATGGAGCATCTTGTCAAACGTCAAGCTAAAAAAAATTTTACGGGTCACTTGCCATAATGGCAATAAACGAGCAAAATTACATGTGTTTGTCTCATGGTGGGTGTTAATTTCATACCTTTATTAATTTGAACCGACACAAAAGGCCATTTGTATCACATGCAATAAGGCCAGTGTTTTCTGTTACAGCTGTTGATGTGCATATATCCCATGATGCACTTCATCTGCAGCCCCCATTTATGCACAACAACTGCTCTTTCTTACAAAATACCTGTGAGAGTGAGAAAACATCTGTTTTTATCCAGCCACAGAAAACATGTCTAATTTTTCAGCAGCTTTAAACAAAACAGTTGTAAAATACAAGGGCAGGGTGGGACGGTTCTCACTGTCAGCTGTTGTGTGGCTCTGATTGAATGTTTCCTCAGCAGTCGATCACTGAATGAACGAGGTGCTGAGGAAGCAGAGGGATTGTGTCATGGGTGTGTGTGAAGAATTATCACTGTCTCGACTCATTATGGATCAATCAGTGATTTATCAGGATGGCATCTCCAATCAGCAGCAGTGATGCATCAGCAACATCTCTGGATAATGGTCTTTTATATAGAAATTAAAACAATTAAACAGTCGGACTAGGGGTGGGAGATCTTCCTGAGATTTCACATCACAATCTTGTAAAAAAACAATCACGATTCACAATCTGAATCGCGATCTTCCCAATTTTGAGATGTACTATTGAGAATATTCAGACTATGGACTTATCTATTTGCACAATTTAAAACACAGTATTGCATTAAACAATCAGTTGTCAAAATAGTCATTACACCCTGAGTTAAACACTGCATAGTCTTCACTGTATGCATTAAATCTTCATTGACTCTTATTAAAACTACTAAAGTTATTCAATCAAGAGCAGTCAGTGGTTTCGTCTTTGTCTTTTGTTTAACATTAATGACACAGACAGAAGCAGTTTTGTTACTACAATAACAAAATTATTGTAGTCAATAATTTTATCCCTTAAAATTCATCTTTGATCACCAAAATGACATATTTAAAGGGTACATAACATGCACAGTTTCACCTAATCTCATGTTAATCTTGAGTACCTATAGAGTAGTAGTGCATCTTTAATATCTCCAAAAAGTGTTTAGTTTTATTATGTTTATAAAAGAAAAATACAGCTTTCCGATTCTCTCCGGAAAAAGCCGAGGTCCTGGAGGCGGACCTATAGAGTCAAGCGGTAGTGCTTGATTTCCAGCAAAAGACAGAAATCTGATCCAGTTGTACTTACATGAATGGGGTCTTTTATCACTGGGACCGCTCCACGTTTTAATAGCAAACGATTTGCAAATCCAGCGTCGACCTGGGCCTTGTTAATAAAACATTCGTCACTGAAATGACCAGAACACACAACAGCACTTGGTACACTCCGTTGCTGCCCCGGAAAAACAAACTGCATCCACTGTTCCTGTAACACTGGGTTCTTTGGAAAGCTGAACACGGTAAGCTTTCCCTCACATCCAAAAACACACTTTTTTGGAGACATTCTTGAACAAATCCTATGCAGCACTGGCTGCCAATGATTTCCTGTTGAAGCGCGTTGATGTGCGCGGTCTCGCTCTCCTCTGGTCGACGTGTGCGCGGGCGCGCTTTTCAGAGAGAAATGCTCATATAAGGAGTTCCACTCTAATCTACGTCATTAGATCCAAGATCGAAAAAAACCAGCCGAAACTTGTACCAACCCGGAAGTAAGATTTTCGGCACAGAAATTCTCCGTCATTCGTCCAAAATATATTTTTTAAACTTTGCCCATGTTTAGCAAGAGAATCCATCTCTTTAACACTGTAAACAACTCTGAATACATGAAACACAATTGTATCCCCCCCTTTAAACGTTTATACCTTGAAAAAAAATCTTCATGCCTTAAAATAGCTTGAATGTAACTCTATACCCTTGTCTCATTTAGTATACGCAGTTCTATGAATATACAAATGAGCCCCGCCTCCACTCACTCACTCCAGCTCAGAGAACCACTCGTTGACAATCACACGTTGGCCTGATTGGTTACAAGGTAGTTTGTGACATCAGAAACACCAGCGATTTCAAACCACGTTTAAGACAGAATACATGGATCTACTCACCAAAACGGACATTGACATATTTTTGTGTATATTTGGCCATTTAGGCGCACACCAGAAACCACAAGTATACTTTGCTCGTCCGTGTTCTGCTCCGTCCAAAAATATTGATGACATCACCTTAAACTTGTAGGCATGTCCCAATATTTGACCAATAAAATGCACTCTAGAATGACAATGTTCCACCCCCAAATATCATCTGTAACCGACTAGCAATAAGTAGCTAATCATTGTCCATAGCTATGATGTAAACTAAAGACTAATGGTTATTCTGCAATTTCCTTTTTCAATAGGAAATATGTCAGTAATGGAAGGAAAATTGGGACAGGGCCAGTGTGGCCAGCTTGTGGACAAACTAATTAGCACAAAACATTCATGGCTGGCTGCATAATTCTGTAACAACCGTACTGTCCCATTCATTCATGGAAATCCCACTCACACTTCTGCATCAAAATAACCATCAAACAACTCCAGGCAAGTTCTGAACATGCCCCCCGCCAACAACATTACAGATGAGTCAGTTTGTGGTTAACATTTTTGTCCTCATTTCCTCTTTGAATAATTGATTAGTCTTCTTTGAACAAACATGCACCTATAAATATGTCATTGCTTTCACACATGAATTGCAGCCGGATCAGCGTGCATTGAGAGTCTCCATCCATAACCTGAACAGACATTCTTTCATAATTGCCTTGTTGCCAGCACAAACGCAATCAGCTAATTTCCTGATCCAGACAGATATGTTTAAAGGGAACATGAAGTAAAAATGCAACTTTTTATTTATTTACTGGTCTTATAGTTAACAATTCATTGGTAAATGTTCTTCCAAAAACAGTTTGTTTTCATAAATTCAACCACAGATTTGCTCATATTTTACCCTGACATTTAAGACATGTAAGACTGGTTCCTGTATGCCTCGCTGCTGAGTGGTTTGTGTTTGTAGCTCTGTATAGCTTTCTTTTGAATCTCTATCATTCCTTGTTGTTTATATTGCTAAATATAACTTACTCATCACCATATAACTGATATTGTCTAAAATTGCCTATCACATTAATCTGACATCGCTAGCTATTAATCTAAATCGGTATCGCTAGCACAACGTGTTAGCATTTCACTAGCCTGTTAACTTGTCATCTGTGTTTACCGTCTTTTTTCTTCTCTCACACTCAGTTAAAACAACTTTGGTAAGTCGAAATCAGTCAACAAACACGGTGAGTCATGTCATCTCCTGTTATTGTCCCTTCCACTGCCAACATGTTTAGTGTAGCCTAGGGGTGTGACGGTTAGTATATAACCGTGAGACCGACGGTTATAGTTGAACACCGTCACTCTATAACCGCCAAAACCGTGTTATTAAAATATTTTTTACAAACATTTTTTTTATCATAGAGAATGTTTAAATACTAATTAAAAACAATTGTTAACAGTCTGTGTTATTAGTGATCTACGTCGTTTCCAACTGTATTTGATTCTTTGCCAAGTACCCCCTACCGCCAATCATTTGAGATAGAAATAAAAGCTACGACTATGATATAGTGATGTGCCATCATTATGAGATTTATTAAACAAAGGAAAAACATTTGCAATAATAAACATTAGCAATAAACATTTGCAATAATAACAAATGTATCATTACCGTGATCGTGCAGTTTAGCCCTTGACTGGCCCCAAACATGTTTGATAAACGAAACATATACAGTGTGTGTATATATGATGTGTATTACATTTTAGCTCAAAAAACAATTGTAATAAAAGATTGGATCATAAGATGCGCAATATTTCGGGAGACATGGTTTTTACCACTTAATGAAGTTTTGTAAATCATCAGACATGATTTTTACCACTTCATTAAGTTTTGCTTTGTAGAAAGCCTTTCTTTAAAACGAATTTCGTTTTGTACAAATTGTATCTTAATTTTAATAAATGTTTCATCAACCAATTTCATGTAGCCTATTTAATAAATAAAAAGAAAACATAGTAGACAATATAATAACCGCGACATGCAGGCGCGGGCGCGCCGCGTTCACTTGCATTGCATTTCATTGTGAACTAGAGCGCATCTCATCGTAAATGAATGAAACTCAGCGTAGGCCTATGCCTCATACATTAGCATTAAATATCTTTGCTGCATTCTTTCTAGAACAGACAAGGGCTTTCTTGCGGCTCGCATCAGCAGAGCATTGCATTGTACATAGACCGCAAAACAATCAGCGGATGGCGGGCGGGTGCGGTTTTGAAAAAAAAAAAAAACACATTGGTGCGGATGTTGAGATATTAATTTTATTTGTTTAATAGGCGACCAAGTAGCTAATCAGTGTCTGCTCGTTTATTCAAACTAAGTTGCCCCCCCACCCCCCGGCCGACGGTTATGTTATGAACCGTCACATTTGACTCACGTCAAAACCGTCATCACCAATTCTGAAACCGGCACACCCCTAGTGTAGCCTCCTCTGTCAGCGATGAGGGTTTCACACGTGCTTAATTCTGAGATCTTCTCTGTCAGCCTGAATATTTCTCTGCATTTGAGACACGCATCCAAACTTAAATTGAGGATAGTAAGAACGCAAGGGCTCTAGATGATGTGATTAGCCTAGCGAGCCGCGTACATTGTTCGGTTCCGGTTGCAGAGCCCCAAAGCAGTGCAACTGGCTGACTGAGACGGCATAGTCACAGGACAAAACACCACTATTCAGTTCCATTGCTGAATTATACATTTTACAGTACATTACTTTGGCAGATATGTTTTTGAGACAAATTCTAAACACATTTCCCAACAGTACAAACCATAAAGGACACAGCTAATGAGGACATCTACCACAGTCCTGTAGCCTACAGCTCTTGGACCATGTGTTGAGTAGCTTATATTAAAAGCAGCATTACAACAAATTGAACTGAAGTGCATCATTTCTGCTCTACTAGTGGTACTAAACGGAATTACAATCTGATTGAGTTTTACATAATACTGTATTGTAACAAAAATGTGTAAAATGTTCTCCATCACAAATGTAGTTTCATTTTAGCAAATAAGTTTAGAAAATTGCTAAATTTGCAGAATAGTCTCAAACTTTTTGACAAGTCCCTCCAAGTCCACAGCGATATAATAAGGGCTCATGATTTTTCCAGTCATTTACGATATACTGTATAATAAATTAAGGATAAAGATTTCTAGATGTCTCCGACCGCATGAATGGTATGAGCGCCTCTAGACAGAGGAATGTTGAGGGCACCAAAAGTGACCAGGCTTCACCTCTAACCTAAACAAAGGCAGCCTGGGAAAACAAACAAGGCTGTCTCTGCTCACTGCCCAGAAATCCCTATCTTGGCTTCAACAAGTGGGATGCTCACACACACACACACACACACAAAGAGAGAGAGAGAGACTGCAACTGTGTGGGTATGCATTTTTGTCAGGCCGTCAATGGGAAGTTGCATTTTGGTCTTTCGAATCAACTTCGCAAAAAGATCGTAAATTAATGTCAATCTTGGGTTTGAAACCATCTGGAAAAATAATTCTGTGTGCGACCACAAGAAAAGAATCTGTTAGGCATAAGCATAATGCATGGGTTGTAATTCAAGTCATAAAGACAGGTGGGTGGTTTTCACTTCTCAAGAGAGGAACCAACCAGGTGTAAGCAGACCATAAGGGAATCTGCAGACGAAATAGTATGAGCCTTGTACGACAAGCCCTATAAGAAACCAGCTTTGAAACATTATGTTCTCTTGTGTGCAGCTTTGCAGTTTGTCATATCCAATTAAATGTGTTTTTCCATAGAGGAAATGAAATCAGAAGAACTTGTTTACCGACATCACTAAACAGTCGTTCCAATTTAAGCCAGTGTATGTGTCCACTTTACCATCTCTATTCCTGAAATTTACTTGTGTACAGCGTGAGACTTCTGGTTCATAAGTTATTTAATACTCTTATACATGCCTGCTGCGCTTAATTATTCAAAACGGAGTTCCACACTTTATATAAACTTGCTTTCCATTCCAGATTTATCTAAATGATGAATATCAAAGCCTGAGGTGTAAAAGACAGATCGCCAACAAAAGGAAGTCCTGGGGCATTGGCCTATTTTCAATGCAAGACAGAACAGGTGCACCTACTGTGAGAGGCTATATTAAAACAAGACCAAACTCCCTTGTGGTCAGACAGTAAAGAACTGGACATTTTTGAACAGGTGCACAAACTGTACATCCACCATCAAATTCCTTCTGAAGCGAAACTTCATTTAAAGTCAACATGAAATCAAATTTGATCCAATTTCCTTTAATATGTACATTCATGGATTCATT
Source organism: Scardinius erythrophthalmus (assembly GCF_964197995.2). Classification (NCBI taxonomy): domain Eukaryota; kingdom Metazoa; phylum Chordata; class Actinopteri; order Cypriniformes; family Leuciscidae; genus Scardinius; species Scardinius erythrophthalmus. Next base: position 23,077,440 of record NC_138244.1, on the reverse strand, counting down.
GTGCATGATCCAATAATGCATTTTATTCTTAATAAAAAACTTTCTCTTTGTAATCTTTAAATAACAAACGTTCACTAGAGATGAAAAAGATACATCTTTTTTGTAGTTTTATTTATCGTATCTCCCTGACATCTCCCTGCCAGCTTTATTCCAATCAAGCTGAAAAAAACATGATAAAGAGTTACCTCCCAACAAGAGCATGTATGAGGTGTCATCAATTCCAGCACCCAAAAGAACACAACAGTCAGGATCCGGAAGTTAAAATCTCATTCATGTTTGCCATCAAAGAATTTTAGTATAAAATTTGCAGTACATATATTCCCTGAGAGATCGACCAGGTTGCTCTTTTGGCGTATTTGCTAACACATTAAACTGCCAATCAACTAAAAAAAAAATATTGGTGGTGCTCTAAAGATGAACTGATAGATGAAATTTCAATATTTTTTAATTAAATATACTTAAATATATACTCAGCCATCTAGTAGTCATTTAGTGAGGTAAACCAACTCCTCAGTTAGAGATTCTGGCGAGTTTATTTTTTTATTTTTATTTTGTAATTTTATTTATCTTAAATAATTTTGGTGGTGCTCTAAAGTTGAAGTGACGATCAATTTTTTTTTTTTTTTTTTATAAATACACTTATTTAATATTTAGCCAAGGGGTAGTCTAGTCAGTGAGGTTAACTAGCAAGTTTATCTAGATTTTTTTCTCTCTTCAATTTAGAGGTGGTAATATAAAGTAAATCAATTTGGTGTTGTAATTTAGTTTTTAATCTTGATATAAAATATTTCATACTTAACTAGTCAGTTAGTGAGGTTAATAGGGGAAGATTATCTAATTTTTAAACTTCAATATTTTGCAATACTAATTTTTTAACATATATACAGTATTTCATCAACCATTTTAAAACAAACTTCACACATATTGTATTACTGTATATACTTGATTCCTCAAACCATCTTCACTAACCGACCAATTGTATTGCTTTAAAGAGGAAGAAATAAGTAACATGATTTCTCAGCGCGGAGATTTCTAGCATACTGACATTGTGCTTTGCTTTAGCGTGCTTACAGATCCAGTTGTTAAACAACCAAACATTTGAAGTGTCCATGGTGATTTGAATTCTGACCATGGTTTATTTAAAAACCATGTTAAATTCAACTCCTACCCAAGATAGTGCATAAACATTCATCACCTTTCCACATTCCAGCTTTGCTCAAGGTCAAGGGTCTGTATTTGGACCTTTCAAGTTTCAGGGAATGTTTGCAAAAGGTCTGGAATGTGCAGTTTTAGGTGACACATCCAGTCCCTGTGGCGGGAAACCTCACAGTTGATTCACTGACAAAACCGTAAGAGGAATGCGTGTGTTGCGAAACAACACATTCCTGGTGTGGGAGCATTGCGAAGTGCATGCATTCTTGACATCTCCCTGCCAGCTTTATTCCAATCAAGCTGAAAAAAAACATGATAAAGAGTTACCTCCCACCAAGAGCGTGGATGAGGTGTCATCAATTCCAGCACGCTAAAGAACACAACAGTCAGGATCCGGAAGTTAAAATCTCATTCATGTTTGCCATCAAAGAATTTTAGCATTAAACTTTCAGTACATATTCCTTGACAGATCGACCAGGTTGCTCTTTTGCCATATTTTGTAACACATTAAACTGCCGATCAACGCTTCGTCCTGTTACTTCTGCAGTCAAGCAGTGGCACATTTGGGAACTCTGGGGTACTAGGCAACAGTGGCCAACAGCTTGTGGTTTCCAAGGGAGGATATTTATATGGGTGAATCCCGCCGAAGCATAGCGTACTCACTCTCTCATTATGTGAGCTTTGCGAAATAATTACCTAAACAGCCTTGGGACATGAAAAACATCAACATTCGGATTGTTCACATGGTTCCAAGTCTCCAAAATGCATCAGGCAGAAAGACAATGTCTGTGCCAGTGTCCTGGGCCAGACAAGCTTTTCAATTAGTATGCGTGTGAATCCAAGTACCATAGGAGATTGATTTTTCAGTCAAGACATGGGAACCAAGGATGAAACAAAGTTACAACTCAGAGGATTGGGATCTAAGCTCTTTCAGATTATCAAAGATTATCAAACAACTGAGCTTTGTGAGAAAAGCTGTAAAGGGTGTCAGGATGAGACATGAGAAAATGAGAGACAGACTAAACCTTTTCCTGAACTGTGATTTTGTAGAATAAAAATAACAGCAGCTGCTAAGGCGAGGAAGAAAATAGAAGCATCACCTGCCTTCAAAAAAGTTAAGGCACCTTAAAAATAACTTAATTTGTCTCACAAACTCACCACTTTGAGAGAAAATTCAACAAAGTTTCAAAGACTCAAAAAAGTTTCAAATTGGAGAAAAGATCCAGACAACCAAATCTGAGAATATCTAATACTCAACATTTACAAAAACAGTGTCCAAGATGAATACAATTATTTTAAAATTCTAGTTTAAAATAGCCTAAATGTGCTAAGTTTGAATCTTTGTGTTCTATATTGACTTTCATTTCATTTTTAAGTTTAAATTTATTTAGTCTAAATATGTGATGTGGTGCAACCCATAAGCAAAACGCAAGAACATATTCTCCATTCACCTTAAATACACGATGTGACTGTACACATGAATCATGATTAAAAACAAACATTTAAATATATTTTTAAAGATAAAAATATATTCCTACAAATGTTGTGAATTATATAATTAATTTCCTAATTAATTCAAAACTTTTTTGTACAACATGACGTCATGACATTTACCAAATTAAAATGATCAGATATTTTAGGAGATTTACTGATATGATTCCCTGTTTTCCCTTCGCGTTTCTGTATGCTGGTTGCACCACATGACTTTGATTTGTAAGACAAATGTTTTTTGAAGTTTTTACAATATTTTTAACAAAACGCTTCAATGCCCCCCACCCCCTCCCCCTCTCAAAAGGGGCTTTTTTTTTCTTAATTATGATATCAGAACAGTTGTACCACCCTGACATTTTTTTTGGAATGCCCAAAAGTATCACAATACATTTCCCTTAAGAAATTTCATGAAAAAACATATTCATCATAGAAGATGTGTATTCAAAGCAGTGTATGTTGTTTATATTAAGAAATACATTAATATAACCATACAGAAAATGTGCGCCATGTCTTTGACTTTGAATTTAACTTAAATGACAAAAATGTGTGAGTCCTTGCAGATTTTCAGATGATAGTTATGTGCTTTGAGTATGTTGTTAGTTGTCCTTGTGTGTTGAGTAAGCACTCAGTGTTTGTGGTTGCTTTGCTTTCCATCTTGCTTGCATCAGACAGGAGCTGCCATATGAGTAAATGCCAAACCCAAACACCTTTCACTTTCTCCACCGAGCAAAGCGGTCCACTCTCGGAGGTGGAGCATTCAAGCATTTAAATGTTTATGTTTATGATGATTATGATTGTGTCATTTTAATTCTTTCTAGGAATGCTCATACCACAATGTGAAGGGAAGGTCAACATCTACAGTCTCTTCCATAAATTGTTTGCATTGGAGTTGCATTTGGTTCATCTTTCTTTCATATTGTTCAATAACTACAAGAAAAGCAGAATAACTGCAACTGCTCTTGTAAGTAAGGATATATTCAACAACACACATCTGAAACATTATAAAGCATTTTAGCTAGAATGCTTAAAATGTTAATACAATTAAGGTTATGGAATGTTATGTCAAACTGTAGCAAAAAAACTGGCCAGTGGAAACGTACAGTACTACAAAATTTTACTAGAAAATTATTTACTTGACTAGATTAGAAAATTCCCACAATAATGGTTCCTAACATTCAAATAATGTGAATGACAGCCTAGATGAAGTAGTATTTTATACACATTCAGAATATTTTTTGAGCATTAAAAATAAACACTCCAAGAATGTTAACTCGACATTACACCAACCTAAGTATGTAAAAACCCTCACAAAAAAACACCCAGTAATAATCATACAATAATTGTCTCTAACGTTTAAATAATAAGGATATAACCTAGAGATGATTAGTATTTCATAGATTGCACTTATGGAACGCTATTACAAATGGTGTTAAGTAATAATTTCAGAAACAACAAACCTAAATATGATAAATATCATTCCTTTTTACCAAGTCTTGTTTTTGGTCTCCTAGAATAAGTTTCAAAGGGGTCCTATTAAGCGCTTTTACGAAGTCTTGATTTTATTTTTGGGGAGTAGTAGAAAATTCTTTCATGCTTGATTGTTCAAAAAACGTGTTTTACATATATTTTACATTATTACAGCTCCTCTCTCCCCTTTCTGTTCCAAACGTGTCTTTTAGTTCCGGTTTCAATGAAGCCTCTCCTTCCGAAATACGAAATGTGCTGTGATTGGTTAGCTGGCCCAGTGTGTTGTGATTGGCAGTGCTTAGCGTGTGTTCGGGAAATGTCCCGTCCCTCCATAACCGCGAGTTCTGCTCTGGTGCAAATATAAAGGATGGCGGCAATTTCAAACCTGTTTCAGACCCTGACAATGTTAACAAACAAGAGGAGCATTCAGAAATGGTTTCATGCACGGAATTTGCAAGCAAGGATTTTAGGATTTTTGAGAGTGGTATGTTTCCTTGTGCATTATAGGTACGATGTTAAACATCAGGATTATTATGTTCAGGAACACTGTTTAAAATAATGCTCCGCAAAATTACACACTAACTAAAGTAGAAAAAGTGAAAAAGCACAACAGGACCCCTGTAATGCTTGAGTGTTAAAAAAATACCAGGTTTTTCACATATTTGACTTTGTTACAGTTCCTCTCTTCCCAGTCTGTCAGTAATGCTCTGTTTGGTTCCTGTCTCTATGAAGCTCCTCCTTCTGAAAAGCACAATGTGCTCTGATTGGTCGACTGGACCAGTGTGTTGTGATTGGTCAAGAGCTTTGCGCATGTTTGGAAAATTACACGCTTCTACAACACTCTACTAACTCGACTCAACCAGGCCAGGGCCCTTTTTTTGCGTATGCCTTGGGCGGGAATTATTTAAATGAGGAATATTGTGACGTGTTCATTGCCGGAAAGAAAACTCAAGACTACAATCAAAGTGTTTCAAGGAGTTCAGAAACAGTGTCGGACTGATAGAGAATAACTCTTTGGAGTGACTTTGTGTTTTGTAAACCTTTTTCATGCTGAAACAACAGAAAATTGTTGCTAGTTTCCACTTCCCAAAATAACTGTGGATGGTATTGCCTAGACAAAGCATTATTTTGTACATATTCAGCAACACAATTCACCATTGAACATTGCATTTTAATGTAAATGTTAAACACTAAAATGTTAATTGAAATGGAGAATATCTTTATAAATGTTATGCCAATGTTCTACTTGCATTAAGAAAACTGTCCGTTTTAAAGTTTCTGATACCATTTCTAAACTGGAATATTGGGAAAATATTTCTATAACATTTATCATCTGGGTCTTTACACAGTACATTTAAGTGCATGGGTTTGATTTGGCTAGAAGCTAACCTGACCTTGAGAGCGATCAAAGGCTTTTTATTGTGTTATCTGGGAATCTTCACACTTTTGAACATATTTTTACACTTTTCTGAGATTGTCAATGGAGTGTGAAAGACAGAAGCTTACACGTCATGAAAGAGTAAGTTGCAGAGAACTAGAAAGATCCAGATAACAATAGAGAGAAACAAGGAGAAGGTTTTCACTGAATACTTACAAAGCAAGTGAATGATTTGCATGTAAGGTGAAACTGTCCATCTTAAAATACAAAAGCTTTCACAAACCCTAATGAAAGCTCACATGTGTTAGTCAACATTGATCCAGAGAAAGCCAATGATGCTTAGTGGTCACCACAGGGGTCAATGAAACTCACACTGTTCATCACTTTCCAGTAAAAGACCATGATGTGTTTCCTACTACCATGGGGATATGAGTGAAAAACTAAAAAAAGAGCTTGCCCTGGTCACATTTTACCTATATATATATATATATATATATATATACATATACACATTTTGTCAGGTTTTGGTCACTTCTGGGTACAAATATGTCCCCAAAATATTGGTACACAAAGACTTGACCTTTTAAATACAAATACTGAACACTTTTGAACTTTCTGACACTTATTATAGTAACATTTTTTTTTCTTCTCAAACCTCAACATTTGGTCTTTAGATTTAGAATTTAATAAGCTTCAACCACTAATTACCACTTAATTAACTACAATCATAATTCATATTCAACAATATAACTGATTTGACTGCACTGACACTACCGGCTGAGAACTGAGCTGGACTCTCATGTTTTCTCCAGAAATGCTTTATAGCTAAACTGAAGTTATTCAATTATTGATGATCTTTACAGTTATTGAACAGAACTGAATCAACACTGAACTGACCTCAGCTGAATAATGACCGTTTACAATTGTCTTTTTCGAGAATTGAATTCTGTTAGCGTCACCGATCATCCTGTTTATTACTGTAAAGCCGCTTTGAAACAATAGTATAAAGCACTATGTAAATAAAGGTGCCTCGACTTGACTACAACCATTACTGAAACTCACTCTCCTGTACAACGCTTCCCATGTCCCATCTCGCTCTCGATCAATGGCCACACATCTCTAATGTCCAGCTGTGCACTCGGACCTGCTGTTCCTTATCAGTAACACGAGGTGGTCTAAACGGATCACATCAGCATCACCTAAACAGCTTAACACAAACAAGTGCTGAACTGACACTTTAACAAAGAGCTGAGCTGCATTTCAAAACATGACCTGCTGCCTTCGACTCTACGTCACAAGATTTAAGTTGATTAGTCATGAAATGTTTCACGTGAACACATATACCACAGGTGCGGCATCTGCAATATCTGACTGGATGCGTTGCTATGCAGTTGCTAGGGTGTTCTGAGTGGCCAAGTCATGCATACATCGAAAAATGATTGAGAAGGTTTTGTTGAGTGAATAGGATAATGATATTACACGACTCCTAATGATATACTAACAAGATTTTGTGTCTGTGCTGGACTTTAAAGCATGCAGTCTGGTCATTAGCAGAGCGAATGCGGTTAAACACAGATTGACAGGGGATTCCGGTTAGATTAAAAGCAAACAGCAAGTTCATAAAGGACTTGGTGAGAAGCGCCTTGTTAAAGAAGCATGATTAATGTAGCTCTGAACACTCGGGAACATAATTAAATCCAGGCTCCACTCTATATCATCAGTTATTCATCATGTTAGGGTTCATGTCTCATTTTTCAATGAGAGGAAAAAGATAGTAAACATATTTAAAAGGTCTCCCATCTGGAGTTTCAAAAGAGATCTCAAACTGTGCTCAGATTTTCCAAGATAGCAAAGTTTGCAATTTAACATCAAACATCTCATTATAAACATCTCATCTCTTCTCAAATCTAATTTTCTGTTATCCACACATTTGCTTAAATGAACTGCTCATATTTTTCTTCAGAAAAGACTCCAATAGTCTCACTTGTGTCTCTGCAGTTTCAGAAGAGATCTCAACAGTCTCAAAGACTTTCTAAAATACCAAAGTTTGCTATTAAACGTTAAGAATTGGATTATAAACTCAAAGATCTTGTTCTATGTTTTCCATATTCCTTTTATAGTTCCTTTATACACTCAGTGTAGTCTAATTTTTTATTTCTCCAAAACACTAAGGATAGATTTTTTAACAACCCAACTCTATGAAATGAGAATAAAGAAATACGATTAAAATGGAGAACAATGTGCGACTTTTGCTCAGATTTTTCTTCAAAGAAAGACTCAATCTCAGATGTGTCTCCAATAGGGTTTCAGAATAGATCTCAACAATGTCTCAAACAGTGCTCAGATTTGCCACGATTCATCTAAAACCAAATGAAATGAGCTAGGCTACATCCACATTCATTTTATAGTTCTCATTTGTGAATATTTTAGGAAAAATGTCTGAAAAAAAGTTGATGCCTCCTAAGCTATTAAAGAGCAAGTTTCCCTCTGAACAAGGCTTGATGTAAAATAGTCCTCGAGCCGGAGATCTCACAGACGTCACAGCAGCGGCTCAGGAACAACAGGTTGATTTACAACTGCAAACAAACAAGCGGAGGACAGTTTTCTTACCTCATAAATACAGAATTCCTCCTGGCTTTGCCGGCTACTTCCACATGAAAGCAGAAATGTCCTCCTTTGAGAGAGATGTGCAGGTGGTGTGTGTGTGTGTGTGTGTGTTCGTGTCTTTAACACTCCTCAAGAGTCTGACAGCACTTCCCACTCACATCTGCAGCTCTCTCTCTCTCTCTCTCTCTCTCTCTCTCTCTAAACTCCACCCCCGTCTCCAGGTAGGAGGAGTGTCTTGTCTTGAGTTTCTGTCCCCTGACATCTTTCACACCCACGCCCATCCATTTAGTTCACTTAATGAGGACATACTTGACTTAGACCTCAGTTAGTTTTCTAGAGCTAATAATAATTGCTAACTTTGCAAACACAAACATAACCCAAACAGAAAAAAAAAACATTATTCATTATTAACAATACACTATTTGTATGAAATGTTGGTAATACTTTACAATAAGGTTTAATTAGGTTTTAATTTTTAACATTAAGTATTGCATTAAATCACATGAACTAACAACGTGCAATGAGCAAAACTTGCATAAGTGAGCATTTGGAGGTGTTTTTTCACACAGCTTCTATCTGTGTGTGAGTGTAACCAGATGCTTGCGACGGAAGTCACATGTTCAGCTTATTCAAACAGATTTCTGTCACTTTTGGTACCCAGAGGAAATCTGTATTGCTCACAGTTCAGAAGACTTCATGGAGGTCTCTGTTTTTATTTCTAAAATACCTCAGGAGAAATAAAAAAAAAGACTGCATTTAATCTCACTGCTGTCTGGAGAATCAATGGAGACGGGAGATCTCATTTGTGATGTTTCTTTTCAATAGATAATGATACGCACTGTTGTAGATGAGAGCTTAAACACACACATACGATACACTGAAACCGGACCATCAGCTTCCCACTGAAACCATACAACAAAAGTGGACAAACAGCTCAATCACAAATCATTACGGTTATGTGGGTGAATCTATTGAAAAGATATCTGTGTCATATTACAACCCAAAAACAAATAAATTAAATAAATTGTTCTGCATTAAAAAAATTAAGCCAATTTATAGGACCATGAAGACGTCTGTGAAAATTCAGCAAATTTTCCTGATCATTTTTCATTTCTGTAATGTGTCCAAATGTTTTACTTTCGAGGTTATTTTCATTATCAATAATGATCTTGTTAGTTTCTCATTATTATAATACAGTAATGAATCTTACTGTTTTTTTTTTTATCTTTTTTTCTTTTCTTTAAATCTTTAAATAAATTATTTTTCTATCTTTAAATAAATTAATAAAATAAATGGATAAATAAATAAAAGATATTAATTAATACATTTATTAATGAATGGGCTAAAATGTGTGAACAATAAAAAAATATATTTATGCATTATATATTTTTTAGAGACATTTATTTCTTTATTTCTTGAATATTTGGTTATAAAATTTAAGGCAGTACAAGTACTTGCATGACGAATAAAAGCTTCCACATAATATACAATATTTATGTATTGTGGTTAATGTGAATTGTGATTTACTGATTTACTTTGATTTACTGATATACTGTCAGAAAAAATATGTCAAAATGCAAAACAATATGGCTATACATGCATATCCTTGTTGCCACTGTCACCTTTTTTGCCTTTGGCTTTTGGCTTGCTTAGTTGGGGACATTTAATTTAATATTCAACAATATTATTGATCTGCCTGCATTGACACCATTATATGTGAACTGAACTGAGCTGGACGATGACATCACGGTTTTCTATATATAAATGAACTAAATTAATAACTTTTTTTTACAACAAAAATTAACCATCACTGAACTTGGACTGTGACGCTATTTTCTTCTAGAAACAAACTTTGTTGCATCATTTTCCTGTTATCTCTGTAAAGCTGCTTTGAAACAATCTGTATTGTAAAAAGCGCTAGGCTATATAAATAAAAGTGCCTTGACTTGACTAAATCAGTTTCATTTTATTCAGGCAAAACAGTATAATTGTATTTCTTCTGAAGTTGGGAAACGTGACCTGCACGAAATTCCACAGATACATCGAGCAGTTAAATACTGTAGATGTAAACATCTGGTATCTATAGCCCTATACAGCAATTTCACAATGACTGTAATGAGTGCCAACTGAGCCTTTGGCCTTATTTGTCCACACAACGACACACAACAAAACCAGCAGTCAATTATTAATGCGTTCTCTCACTTTGTACACCATCAAGAGCAATACAATTACCTTCTGCACTGTGATAACAATAACAATCATACAATGCTTTATCACATAACAGCCGTCTATGCTCAACACGTGGAGTTCATTGGCCTCTAAAACCTCTTCTAATTTAGTAAAGTGTGAACGAGGCAGGTTTAGCGGCCAACATTAAGGGATTAAGGGTGATTATAACTCTTGGTTTTATCTGTTTTACGTTCCACTGACACTTTTGAAGCATTCCTGAGGGCAACTTCTCAAACCTGCAATCTCGGCCCATCCCCCCCGCGGCGTCTCAGACCCCCCACGCTTTCTGGAGCCGTCCTGTCAGGGTTACTTAACATTCCCTCAGTTTCAGGTTACAACCCCATTTCAAAATGTGTGAATTAAATGTGCACCAAATAACTTTTTTAATATTTTGCTGTCTTGGACTCTCTATTGCCACCTATTGGTGTGGATGTAGAGTCACTTTGAATATCATTGCCAATGCAACAGCACTATTCAAAGGCAGGTTTTTTTCTTCCCAAGATTAAATAATTTGGCAAACATAAATGTCCAATAACAAGAATGTTATAGAGATACAGCAAGCCGTATTTGTCTGGTCATGTGTTCACAAAATGCCAGACTCTATGAGGGAGTCCAACTGTACAATAAAACTGGTATTTAATGTGAGTTCATCATTTTAAACCGATTTCTCAAGAGTACAATTTGTTTGTTTATCATTTGATACTATGGACATCAGAAAGCATGCCTGAGATAACCACATGACCTACTTTATGAGGAAACACAACTCAACTGCAAAAGGATTGGCCTGAATAGGAACGCGACTACTTCCTTGCCTAATCCATCTTGTCATTGCATTTCCATTCGCAAACAAAGCTGTTTGTTTCATTGTAAAAGAATAAATATTCCATCATAAAGAAAAGCGCACTCAGCGGTTAAGCTTGTTTCAACATAAAACGTGAACAGATGTGACCCAGTAGTTTCCCTCAAACAGATTTCATCATTCGTCCAGGAGATGTTTTCAAAGCACAGGTGCACTTTGAAGAATCCAATGACAGAAACACTCTAGAGTCTCTTTAGATCAGTGGACAAAACATGGACAGGTGTGCTGTGCTCAAACAGGCCACTGCATACTACATTAACAACCCATAACAGTGCACACTAAATACAACGCTTTACACTAATGATTAAGGGAATTAGGCAAAAAAAAATTGTCAAATCAGATCTTTTCAGGCAGACTGTCCACACTATAAACTGCAAGTGATCAAAAAAGATTTGTGTATCCAGATTCCAGACATATCCAACCTATGGGTTTCTTTAGTAAAAGTCGCGGTGCAGAACTCCTCCATCCACTGGGAAATGCCCAAATCTTTGGACATACCATTTGAACACCGTATGAATACTTCTGGCATTTCTATCACCAGCTTTGATGTTATCGTTGTGTGTTAGTGCTGCAGAAGACTGTTTAACAGCCAGAGTGTCCAGATTGAGTCACATCTGTAAAAATCTGATTGGAATCGCATTTCAAACTACTTCCATATGTGAATTGAATCAGTTGTGAAAAAAAAAATCCAATTTCATGTGGTTTTTTTCTTTTTCTGTCAAGACCATCTGGATGAACATGGCCTTAGTACACCCGAAAAACCAAACTCTTTTTGTGTTTCATGGAAGAAAGAAAGTCATGCGGGTTTGGAACAACATAATGGTGAGAATTTCTTGTTTGCGTGAACTTTTCCCTTAAGTGCACATATACAATGGCTTTGGAAAGGCTATGAACCTTGCATTACATGTATCTCTCTTATTACAAATAACTGACAAAGCTCTTCTTCAAGAGAGAAGTGAAACATTTTTGCTTAACAAAACAATCTGACCTTGACAGAAGGCTACAAAAAAAGAAAAGAAAAAAAGCAGCCCATAATTGGAACAGGCAATGCCAACATTGTGTGAACAGGTTGTGGTTTTAAATGATATGAGCGGTGTTGTGGTGTACGGTCTTCTGTCTTTTTCTTTCACATAATGAAGAAAGAAGAAGGAACGAAGAAAAACATCTATATATAATTCAGGGTGAATTCAGGGTGATTGGGAAACTTTTTGCTATTGAGATGGAAAAAAATGCGTCTTGGAAAATGTATCCCAATCAACCTGAATTCACCAATATATATACATATACATAATAAATACATACATACACACACACACACACACACACCCACACACACACATATACATACATATATACACACATATGATATATATACACATATGATACACACACACATATATATATATATACACATGATACACACACACACATATATATATATATATATATATATATATATTGTGTGTGTGTGTGTGTGTGTGTGTGTGTGTGTGTGTGTGTGTGTGTGTGTGTGTGTGTACACATACACACACAATACTGTGCAAAAGGCACGTTAAAATAGTTTTAAGCCAGTTATTTATATATTTTGCTGTAGTGTGTCAGTAGGAAATATCGGTTTGCCATTAGTTGTACGATTTTTGTATAAACAAGGAGTCTGACAACAGCCGGTGCTCCACACAGAGATCTGACCTTACCATCATCAAGTCCATCACATGCACAACAATACTTTGAAAAAGTAAAAAAAAAAGTAAAAAACATTTTTTTTTTAATTAACTTTGTTATTCAACTTTTTACTTTTTACTTCTTTTGAAGCAAAGAAAAGCAAAATCCAAAATGGTTTGGAACAACCTTTCAGTCAGGAGGCAACATATGATGCTTTAAAAATGCAATCTTGTTTATTAACAGTGATTTATACACATGCATAAAGCTTCTCCACAAGATGCAATGCTTAGCTTTGGCAGCAAGTGCAGGATGAAGTGAAAGCAGAAACAGACCAAGGTAGCACTGCTTGACTGTTGTTTATTGGAGAGCACGGTTAAATATAGCCCCACTCTGTTATTACGGTCACCGCATGATGACATAGTTCTTTGTCATTTGCTGGGATTTGTGTGCAGTGCAACGTACACTTCTCATTTTGCAGTCATTTTGCAGTTAAACTCCAATAACTCAGTAAAGAAAAGCCCCAAATCACATTGTCAACAATAAAAGTGTTCTCCTTTCTCCTTAGGCTGAAGACAATTCAAAACGGCTTGAGTTTCAGGTCTATTTTAAACGCACACTCAAAGCAAATTATATTCAACTAAGAGTCTGAAGAAATATTCATCTTTCAATAGAAGGTAAGCTTGCACTAAAACACTCAGAACCACAAAAGTCTATAATACCCAGATAATACTTTCATGCCAATATTTAGTTTATTTCCTCAAACCAAAGTTGACAAACCAATTGTAGTTACAGTTGATACAGTTACAAAACCCTGATGATTGGCTGATTATTTTGTCACATTCAAAGTGAAATTGAAAAGAATAAACGTGATTATGTTCACCTGCTGCTCATTTAATTGCTGACGATTTTTCTGCCATAAAAACATTTTCTCCTGACTTACTGTATCTTGGCAGATATTTTACATGTGACCAAAGTTGCATCTGTAAGGTAAACCAGAATCTAAATGGACTTCTAACCGGTCTTTGATAGTTTTAGGGATGCACAATATATCTGTACAATATCGGTTAAAATGGGAAATTTTTTTCCAGTTATGATTGTGAATGCTTTTTTTTTAAATTACCTTAGCTTCTACTTAAATATAATATTTAAAAAGTACTCTGCTATCTTTGGCAAATCTCAAGATGAATATTCATTTTCATTCTGAACATTACAATGTTGTGATGCATGAATTTACTTGTAGACTTTAAAGTTAATTTAGTTTTTTTTAGAAAATTTATATAGACAATTGTAAAGAATTTTACTACTGGCCATTTACTGTTAATCTGACATAAAGGGAATACTTACATTATCAACCAGAATTATGCCTGTTTGACACTTCACATTTTATGTTTTTTAATTTTAATAAATATGTTTCTACTTAGTTTTTTGTTATCGGTTATGTGCATTAGGATTTTATGTTTCATCTTTTGTTAAATTATTGTTTATTGCGTTATTTGTTTTGTGTCTGTGTGCATTACACTGCATGCACTTTCTACTTAGTATTTCCAACAGCTTGTGGAAAAGCTACTTGTGATGAACTTTGATTCATCATGTGGATTTCTCTTTACCACCAGTTATTATTGTGATGTTAGTATATGTTAAAACATGGCCTTGCTAATTCACCAGAAAAGGCCTAGTGGACTTACTAGTTTAAAATGTTTTTTGTTGTTGTTCTAAATTAAAGTTGTTTTAAAGTGCCCCTGTGGTAAAAATCAAGCTTTAAATATTGTTTATATGTCTATGTGGTGTTTGTAATATGCTTTAAGACAAACCATGTGTAAATTCATAAGTCAACATCATTGCTGAGTATTTTCCCCTTAAAACTGCAGTGAACCAAAGACAGTCTCAAAAACACAGTTTGAAATCGCTGGTGTTTTTGACGTCACAAACTACCTTGTAACCAACCAGGTCAACGTGTGATCATCAACGAGTGGATCTCTGAGCTAGAGTGAGTGAGTGGAGGCGGGGCTCAATTGCATATTCATAGAACCGTGTATACCAAATGAGGCAAGGGTGTAGAGTTACATTCAAGCTATTTTAAGGCATGAAGACTTTTTTTCAAGGATATTTTTTCTAAATATGTCATTTTGGTGATCAAAAATAAGTTTTAAGGCATAAAATTATTGACTACAGGGGGACTTTAAACTACGGTTTTACTGTATTTTTACTTAATTTTTCTGGCAACCACAACTGCCAGTTTTTTCTGTAAAAATGAGAAAACATTTTTAGTATATCAGTTAGATCTCATCTGAATATCATCCATATATCTAATTTTGCTACACTTAGTGTCCATATACACTACCATTCATATGGGTCATTACATTTTTAGTTTGTTGTTGTTTTTAGAAAGAAATTAATCATTTTATTAAGTAAGGGTGCATTAAATTGATCAAACGTGACATTAAAGACATTTATAATGTGACAAAAGATTTCTATTTCAAATAAATGTTCTTTCATCTATTCATTTTTAGCATTCTACTCATAGAAGAATGCTAAAAATAAAAATAGATCTAGGTTTCCATAGTTCGCAGGTGTTCAATCAAGCCTGGGCCAAGCTAGTCTGTTTGCTGGGTTTAGAGGGGTTTTGGGTATTTGTAAGGTTTGGAGACCAGCTGGCCAACCAGATAAACACCAGATAACACCAGCTTGGCATGCTGGGAGACCAACTAAACCAGCTAAGACCAGCAAATCCCTGACCACAAGTTTGAGCAATGACAACAGTGATGTTTGTCTTATTAAAGACAAGTTTATCTTTAGGACAGTAAAACAGCTTTAAGTACTTCAAGGTTACGTCTCCAGCGAGAGGTACAAAATGTGGAGGTGCGGTTTTGGGTGGGCCGGTTGTTTTTCTTTTCTGTCAGAAAGGCTTTCAAAAGCTCAGGAAGAGGGGTATGAACAAAATCACCTGTCATGTGCCTGAGGGGTCATGGGGCACAAGAAACAAAAGGACTCGTCTTTCAAAGCCCCCCAGCTCTGTCTGACAGATATCCAAACACAGAGAACAATGACGCTTTCAAAACATTTCACTTTCATCCTTCATCAACATCTAAGAGCTACAGACACATATAAAGATGTTTTTGTTCCATTTCTTAGAAATTAGTCTTGTGAATTCATTTGTAGATCCAAAAACCCAAATGTCATACAAATTTCAAAACATTTCAAACAGATGTTATTGAATTGTAGCCAGCACATCTTCAGTATGAATGAAGCTTTGTTGGGCTTCTGGAACGCTCTAGGTGGCAGAGAGATGATAATAAAGGCCGGTTTGTGTAAATGACAGTATTTTGGGTGGATTCCAGACAAGGAATCATTCCTGAGGGCAACAGGTCAACAGGAATTTCAGGATTGAAATTAGAAATGATGCCATGTCATTCAACAAGTACTTACATCCTCAGTCATCAATATACAAAAGAATGATTATAATACATTGCACATAAACTGTGTGCCCAAAAGTGTTGATACATGAGTCATATCTTAAAAAAAAAAAAAAAAAAAATCTAAATCAAGTGACATTTAAATATTTTAAAGAAATACATTACGTGCACTTTTAAAACACAACACTTCACAATGAGAAGTTTGTTGGTTTTAATATTTACAACAGATATACTGTTCAATATGACGAGACAGGATGACACAAACACCATCAGATTCAAAAATGCCTCCACATACATTTTTAAAATCATATCCTTTACAAATGACATTGGGACCATGTACTTTATGAACATAAAATGTATGATTTGTAAGGCGAAAACTAAGTATGAATCTCCTAAATCCACACCGAAAAGAGCAGATCATACCAAACCGTACAAATGAGATCATATGGAATTGGGTAAATCAAAATAGTACAAAATTGTTGTGAGACTGTTCTTGCCACATTTGTTTTCAGATGCCACTTGGTTTCATATGTTTTATCTAATGCAATGACATTCATACATTTTGGAGGCAACAACAGGACCTCCATTAAAAAAAGGAAAGAAAAAAACATAAAAATACTAAACTACCGTACTATCTCATTCAAGGCTATACAACACGAAAACTTTACAGAGAATCACCATCAAGAAGCATTTTCTGGCAAGTGTTTCCTGAATTCACCTCCTCTCCCTGAAGAACATTTGACTACATTACCATGGTAACACAAAATACTAATTACCATGACCAAGAACAAAAGATCTGCGTAATTAGAAAAGCCAGCACTTTTGTGTGATCAAACATCTCTTAAATGGAACAGCGCAGCTAAAATCAAGCTTATTTTTTCGAACTCTTGAAAATCTAACATATGTTTACACCCCACAAGTTTGCATGAAACTTCAAGACATTGAAAAATGAAGCCCTATATGCCTACATGCCCATAAAAGCTGGTTACTCACCTATAATGCTGTCTTTAGAAAGTGCAAGACTCGTCTGAGACTGCGAGACAGTTGAGGCCACCTGATGTGGTACGTGAGTGTCCGTGTGAAACGTTAGGAGGGGCCCGGAGACAATCTGAAGTGGTGCCGCCATTCCGTCACCATGGAGACTGATGCTCTTTCAAAGCCACCGGCCAATGGCGAGGCACTGCAATTGTGTTGGGACAAAAGTCACATGACCAGTGTTTGAGCAGCACACAAAACATGAGTGGGGTTGGGGTGGGCAGGAGTTGTCGGGGCATTTGGGGGAGGAATGGACGCTTGGAAGAGCCACAAAAGAAATCAAATGGCGAGCGATCCCACCATGGTGAGGCACCAACTTCATGCTTGTTTAGGGGCCATTCCTTCAGCAAGCAAAACCAGTGACCTTTAACAATCACTGAGAATCTGTCAAAACACATTCTTTTTCCATTGAATGCAATAACTGTTAAACCAAACTTTGATAAAGAGGTTCAAAACGCACTTCAGAATCATGAAGGAATAACAACGCTCCCTCAAACTATAAAACAATTTCTGTTCAATTGTGTTTTGAATGAGTTCATGATGTTATATCACGAGGTTCATAATGTTCATAAGTGCCCTACAAACATTGCAGTGACTCTGATGTAATCATAGAGCAATATTACGGTCCATAAAATTCCAGTGAACAATAGTTCATCTCTGGGGTAAATTGTCAATTTGCAAAAAGGGATACATTTTTTCTTTAATTGATCTTACTGAGACAAAAATGCAAATAACGCAGACACACGCAAAAAGACGAAACCTTGAAAATGTCAAGCAGAACAGCACAGATAGATTCAGAAGCTCAATTACTATTAAACCTGTTCATAAAATGATAGTTCAACTGCCCTGTTTCGATCATGATAATATTTAACATAATCAAAAAAGCAATGCAGTAATCAAAGATTGTGTTTCAGGAATTTTAAGTTGTAATTCCCAACATATTTCTCTCATGGGAACGTAAAGTGGAGGCATAACTCATGAGGAATAGTTAAGCCTATGTGTGTGAGATGTGAAGAAGTATGCGCTATCTCCAGATGGTACATAAGCTCTTTTTGTTCTCGATCCATCTAGCAGCTGGACAGATGAGTCACTGTGAACTGAAGAGGTTTCGCAGGAGGAGAGACAGACACTATTTGATTCCCATGTCCGCCAAAAACTGGCCCACTCCATCCAGAAAGAACATGGTAAATCACGTTTGGGGCGGAGGGCGTGCGAGGAATGCTATTGCAACAGATATATTATGACTGCAGAAATACTACAAATTACATAAAGCGCATTCAATAAAATAGTGGTCACATTAGCAACATTTTGTGGGCAAAAAATATCAATTTCTCACTGCCAATAGTCTAGTAGCAATGTAGTAGTGCTGGGGTGTATACCAGTTTCAATTTCATATACGATATGTGTTTCAAATACCGAAAATACCATGTGAGTCCTATGATTTCTGCAACTACCTGATTAGTTACAAGGTAGTTTGTGACGTCAGAAACACCAGTGATTTCAAACCGAATTTTTGAGACTGTCTTTGTTTCACTGCAGTTTTAAGGTTGACTTATTTATTTGCACATGGTTTGTCTTAAAGCATATTAAAAATACCACACAGACATATAAACAACATTAAAAGCTTGATTTTCGCCACAGGGGTCTTTAAAAAGTCTGCTATTGAAATTTGAAGTCTGCATGTCTGGCTCTGTCTAGAGTTGCCAAGTCCACTTATTATAGATGCAACTTTGGGCTTCTTTTTTAGTTGCCTATAGATTTGGCCAGTCACAGCTCTTTTTTTGGGGGGGGGGGGGGGGCTATTTACAGAATGCAGTTGTGTATTTGGGATTGTTAGTAGTTGCCACTCATAGGACAAAAGGTATGACTGCTTTATCGTTATTTAGTGTGTGATGATGTTTATCTGTCTGTCAATTCCACTGGCTATCTCTGGGCAAAAAACCTCTACACGTAATAACCTTGAATAATTGATGGCTGCTCTGTCAAGTCTTCGTCGTTGGTTAGGAACCTGCGCGTGCTCTTTGATACCAATCTTTCATTTGAAAGCCACGTTTATAGCATCTGTAAAACCGCATTCTTCCATCTTAAAAATATATAAATTACGTCATATGCTTTCAATGAAATATGCAGAACAATCAGTTCATGCGTTCATGACATCAAGGCTAGATTATTGTAATGCTCTTATGGGTGGTTGCCCTGCACGCTAAATAAACAAACTACAGCTGGTTCAAAACGCAGCAGCTCGAGTTCTTACCAGAACCAGGAAGTATGACCATATTAGCCCGGTTCTGTCAACACTGCATTGGCTCCCGATTTAAACATTGTATACATTTTTAAATATTGCCGATCTCTTACAAAGCACTAAATGGTTTAGCTCCACAGTACTTGAGCGAGCTCTTAACGCATTATAGTCCTTCATGTCTACTGCGATCTCAAAATTCCAGCCAGTTGATAATACCTAAAATATCAAAATCGACTGCTGGCGGTAGATCCTTCTCCTATTTAGCACCAAAACTCTGGAACAGTCTTCCTAACATTGTCCGGGAAGCAGACATACTCTGTCAGTTCAAATCTTGACTAAAAACACATCTCTTTTACCTGGCATTCATATAGAACATTATACATTATAAGTTAATTGATTATTAGGCTGCATAGATTAGGTCAGCCGGAACTATGAACACTTCGTATAACACCCGATGTACTCGTTACATCATAAGAAGAATGGCATCTACGCTAATGTTAGTCTTTCTGTTTATTCCGAGGTTAACTGAAGTCAGCTGGATCCGGGTCGTATCCAGATCTGATGAAGGACCTGCACCTAGACACGACCACGACGCATCCCTGAAGTGTCAGCAGAGATTGTGTCAACTAGACTCTTTTTTTCTCCATTCTGTCACTGATGGAGTTTTGGTTCCTTGCCACTGTTGCCTTGGCTTTTGGCTTGCTTAGTTGGGGACATTTGATATTCAACAATATTATTGATCTGCCTTACTTAAGATGGACGATGACGCGATTTTCTTCTAGAAACAAACTTTGTTGTTTTTTTCATGTTATCACTGTGAAGCTGTTTGATTTTTATTTATATTGTAAAAAGCGCTATATAAATAAAGATGACTTGACTTGACTTGCTCTATCTTTTTGAATCATAGGTTTGAATGAGCGAGGCGAGTGAGGTGTCAGAGAGGCAAGTAAGCGCTCTTCCCTTCCCCCCGGAAATGGAGCGATGCTTGAGCTTTATGACTACGTTACTGAACTTTTTTACAGTCTTTTGAAATGATATTTTGACTGGACAATGACATCACTGTTTGCAGAAGTGCTTTATAGATTAAATTAACTAATTTAATAATTGATGATCTTTACAATGGCCCTGAATCAACACTGAACTGACTTCAGCTGAACAATGACACTTAAAAAGCTGGTGTACAGCCGAAATGATTTCTGTTTGCATCATTGATTCATTTTCCTGTTATCACCTAAAGCTGCTTTGAAACAATCTGTATAGTATAAAGTGCTATGTAAATAAAGGTTTGTATGCCATTACAAGTGGCTATTGATGCAACAGAAAGAAATCACTTAAATAATAAAATTCATAGCCATCAATGCATACATTATATTTGCAAATAAGATTTTATTGAGATAATCAGGGCAATTAGAGCAGCTAGAGTTCACATGTCTTATGAGTTTTAAAGGAAACTCAGGACAGTTAAATCTCCATTTTTAATTAAGTGAACTTATGCTATGATGAGACAGTCATTTGGTCCTTTAATAACATGCAGAAGTTGGAGGACTTTTTGACAGGGACTAGAAACGGTTCAAGGAATAAAAATGAAATGTTTGCCGCTGTGACTGTAGTGCAGAAGTCTAAGCTAGTCTCAGTGCGGTCGGGGTCGGTGCATCGAGGGCGCAAAGGTGGCGCTCGCGAACACCCTTCTGAAAACTAAAATGACAAATGGGACACCCTACGTTCTTCTAAACTTAAAGGTACACTGAAGTGTCTTGGAACGCACAGCTTTGTTTGATGCGTTGACGTAATTTCCACTGAAACAGGAAGTTAAGGCCGAACATATTGAATGGCTCCTCCCCCTTTTCAAACAGCCAATAGCGTTTAGTTTACCTCACAGACTGCGAGTCACACTTG
This sequence comes from Scardinius erythrophthalmus, assembly GCF_964197995.2. Lineage (NCBI taxonomy): Eukaryota > Metazoa > Chordata > Actinopteri > Cypriniformes > Leuciscidae > Scardinius > Scardinius erythrophthalmus. The sequence goes on along the minus strand of NC_138244.1, from coordinate 23,056,009 downwards.
AAACAGCTCCATGGAAGCAAATCCGAGCGCCGATGATACGTTGGATTCAATAGTAGAGGTGTGAATAAATTCTAGACATTTTATTCTTAAACAATGTACAGTTGGAAGACGGAATAAAACTCGAGCGTTTGAGCAACCGAACACACATCTCCAACCCATATTGCTCCTGACGTGTCAACGGTCGCTTTGGCCAGGTGGTGTTTATAGCGTAGGGGGCGGAGCTTTAGATTCTAGAGAGCATTTGATTGGACAGAAATTAAGATGTGATGAGAAACTGAAGTCTGCGTGACGTCATACAAGTCCATGATCCATTTTAGCAGAAGTGAGAGACTGAGTTTTGAATGCTTGTATCTCCTAAATGCGAATTCTGTCATTGTTTTGGAACAAACCAGCTTATTTATCACCTCAAGGCTAACATATCCATACTAAAAGCTAAAAAAACTTACATTTTGATTTCAGTGGGCCTTTAACGGACACACACGCAGCAGCCATTTTAAGTCCACAAGACCGCAAGTGCACATGAAGTGTGGCATTTGGGACAGCGCCTCTCTTCACCACGATATGGGCGGTGAAAAACAGTATGTGACAAAAGAAGTCCAAATTCACAGTACTCATAAAAGAGCAGGCAAAAAGTACCCGGATGACCTACTATTTCCAGTGAGATTCTGAAGTGTGCATACGATGGACACTTTACTATCCCATGAGGCCACAGGAGAGGATTAATGAATGGCAGTGAAGCAACGCAACTGAAGCTGGTAGGTCACATGATAATGACAACATGGTGAATGTAGTACGTCCAGATTACATCTATACTACACACATTCATACTGTATACAACAGTACCTACTCAAGAGAGTATGCGATTTTGGATGCAGCCTCACACTGAAGGACGCTCGTGTTTTCGGTGTCTGCCTTCTCACTACATGAGGACATAAACACGTGAACTTCATCTGCAGAGCTGATCTGAGAGTTACTCACCAGCATTTCACTTGATAAAACTATTGCAAATCATATACACACAGAAATTCAAAGGTTTTCACGACTACCCGTCAAAATAAAAGTTTGGTTTAACTTGGAAAAAAAAAGATAAGAAATACATAACTATTGCACCGTAGATTGTACTTCTTTAAATAATAATAACATTACATTTAATTACAACCAAAGAAACTCAAAGGTCTTCATTACAACCCGCCAGAATAAATGTTTGGTCTAACGTGAAGAAATTATGAAACAAATATGTCCGACATACTTATTGCAGTATTTCTGCAGAATATGAATACTGTGTACACAGTAAGTGAGTTTCCTGTATGCACAGACTACACGGATGACCGACTACATCTGTAATATACAACACACTTCAACAGAATGCTATACCCCACAATGCAGTGCACTCAAACTAAGCGGCCATTTTTAGCCTAACAAAAACCACCCTCACCCTTAGTTACTGTTGCTACGTCCGACAAGCCATTTCGCTCTCACACAGTGAAAAATAGGCTACATTGCAGAGCAAAGAGGTCCGTAACAATGCGCCGACAGACAAAACAGAGCTGGTTACTTTTGATATGAAACAAGTGTCCGCTTTCAAATTTCATAATTTTTAAACAATACTGTTTTGTGTCGTGACAGATCGCTGTAGCGCATCAGTTCAAGCGGCACGTGAGCCGATCATCACTTCCTATTAGTTATAGCACATAATAAACATGAATGAACATCGTTTCAACTGCGAAAAGATGTCAATACACACTATTTTTCAAGTTCAAGTCCACAACCTTTAATCTACTAACTCTCCTGTCTGGTTTGTTTGTCAGACAAAACGCAGATTCAGCATTATGATCAGTCAGACCCATCAATCAAACTCACGGTGAATTATAATTATAACCATGATTTTTTATCTCTGGCTTTGGCTCATAATTTGATCAAACTGTCAAAACTTTAAAAAAAAATTGTACACCAAATTGTATAAAAAAAAAAAAAATGTAATACCCATTTTACTTTCTAAATTGACAACTCAAAGTAGATAATTTGGAACCATTACCTTGAGTAATATTATATCACAGTTATCTTGAACTCTCTACTGACATATATCGGTGTGGGTGAAGCGTCATGCAAAGCGAAAAGTTTTCAATTATAATTAGCATTGTCAAAATACCATATTTTATTGAATTTGTCACTCATCATAAATTTATTCTGCAACCATATGCATCTAATAAAAGGGGTATTACAGAGATAAGATTAGATATCAGTCTGGTTATGTGCCTTCAAAATGATGACTGGAGAGACTTCATCTTGTGTGTGTACATCATATTAAAGATATAATTTCCTCATGACTCACCTGTCATATATAAGTAATGACTGCACAACTGACATGACACAAAGCATCACATCACAACTACAACAAGGCACTGCTATCATTACCACAAATAAGCTCCATGACAGTGATGGGTTTTCTGCATGCACATAAAGAACATGTGAATTCAGTTCAGCTACAGTAATATTCCTCTCTTGCGTACCTCAGCACTGGTTACAAGCATTTACACTTAGTCTGCTGTATATTCCAATTTGAATGCATTAAGTGGATGATGAGCAGAGCATGGTTTACACTACTAATCCAGATAAATCCACGAATGTGTAATTCAATTTCCTAAACAAATAAATTAAAATCAAATGTCACTGCATTAGATACAAACAAATACGGCATCTTTTCTCAGAACTGACCGAGCCTATTTTTTTTTCTTCTTTCTTTTGGCAGTATTTTTTTTACCCAGCAGGTGTCAAGTTGAATTTAGAGGATGTATGAAGTAGATGTAGAGGATGTTCAGTTTCCTAGCAGGTTCAATTCATCATTTTAACAATATGGACATGTGACTCATGACAACCAGAAGCGTCTGGAGAGTTTAAGTGTAGGAGGTTTGTTTTGTAAAGACATTTTGCTTCCAACACACAAACTTCATTCATACATTATACTAAATTAAGAACGTGCATATACTTACCACTGACGCAATGCATTTTCCCGCACTTTTTCGTCCAATACTGCTGAAGGACACTGTGAGTGTGTACACTTATCAAGCAACACGACGCCACACACAAACTCACAACTCTCCCAAACAGTCTGTGCTGTGAGTGATGGAATCGTGACGTCGACGCTAGTCGACCAATCACAAAGGTTTGTACGTGCGTCGCGTCGATATCGGTGCAATAGCAATAATAAGCTCTATTTCATGTTAAACAGCTCTTTAATAACGAAGGACTACTTTTTAGGTATGCAGTTTCTTTCGGAATATAATATACCAGTAACTCCCAAAGAGTTTGCCACAGTTATGGATGCTATTGCATCTGGCATACTCATGCTTTTCAAAAATAAAACTCACTCTTTAGATTATTTGCCTTCTCCTATTAACACACCTATTGGTGTTACACTGGGGGAAAAAAAGGAAGAAATTATAAAGTATGAGTTATATTCCTTGAGAACATTGTCTCTGGCCCTCCAGCAATCTCATATTGGAATGGACTTTTGGATCTAATTATTTTCCTATGTAGATTTAACATTCATAAGTTTTTAAATTGTAAACCTATTTTGGTATTACACAAGATAAAACATTACTTGATTACGATTTCATCTTCTCTTAACCCAAAAGCACAACCAGAACATGTACAATTTGCACTAAGTACTTAATGTTTACATTTTTTTTTAAAGTAATGGCCTCCTTTTTTTTCCCCATTCTCTTTTTATTTTGTGCTATGGTGTTGGTGAAGTGTTTTCTTTTACTATTCTTTATACTTCTGATATTCTTAATACTTATTGTTGTGTTCAAATTATGTTGTTCCACACTGTAAACTGAATGTTCAAATAAAGCATACATAAAAATATTAAAAAAAAAAGAAAAAAAGAAAAGAAAAAGCCAATAATTGTTTCCCCCCCCACTCTACAATTGTTTTTTAGTCGAAATAGTTGTAAATGCAACAAATTGTATTGTAATATTTGTTGTTTATTGTAGGTGTATATTCACGGAAATGAAAAACTGCCACGTTTTGTCATAGATCCATATTTATTTATGCATTTTATCACACTATGCTGGACTCAAAATGAGATGAGTAGAGAAACTGAAAAAAATTACCAATTTCATTCCTCATTTGCCTTTTTTTAACAATCAGCTTTTGATGTTTAGCTCTAACCCTCCAACAAATTTCTTACTGTATTTTAGCCATTTTATGTTTATTTTATTTAGTTATTTTATCATTACGATATATATCTGGATGTACAATGAAAAACCATGTTTAAAAAATGTATAAAAAACCTAAATACTGTCCAAAATGCTTAAAAAAACTTAGACCATGTGGAAATTATTGACAGGTTAATTATATGTTGCTTTTCAGAACAACACTCTGTTATCTGACTTATCATCAGTGGAAAATATTTCAGAGACATATGGAATAACAGTCTTGCACCTGCGTCTGCTCTGCACACACTGTACCAGCAAGACCAGACATGTTAAGGATCTGACAGATGGGGATGCTGCGCTGCTGGAGATCCACGACAGGAAAGCATAGTCTTCATGAGAAGCATGATTCCTCTGACATTAACATCCACAATGGGACACTTACAGTATTATTTCTCTGTATTAGCGTTCACATAATATCAGTGGAAGAATACAGACCAAGACTCTCTCCTGTCAATCTAACATGGAATACATCTAAAATAAAGCAGAGAAAAACAAGCATTTATCATAATGGAAATGGCGCCCCCTAATGAATCAGCAATGTATGTGACAACTTCAGCAGATTTTACAGTGGTTCTGAAAGTCAAGTCAAGTCAAGTCACCTTTATTTATATAGCGCTTTTTACAATACAGATTGTATCAAAGCAGCTTCACAGTGATTACATGAAAATAATACAACAAAGTTTGTTTCTAGAAGAAGATTGCATCATCGTCCACCTTAAGTTAGGCAGATCAATAATATTGTTAAATATTAAGTGTCCCCAACTAAGCAAGCCAAAAGCCAAGGCAACAGTGGCAAGGAACCAAAACTCCATCAGTGACAGAATGGAGAAAAACACCTTGGGAGAACCCAGGCTCAGTCGGGGGCCAGTTCTCCTCTGGCCAACGAGCGAACAGTGTATGATTATGATCCAGGCAGCATTACAGGTCTGAAGTCAGATTGGATCAGAACATTCAGAATATTTATCCAGTTCCATCTGGTTGTAAGTCAGAGTCATCACGCCGGTATGGAGACGAGTTTGTTGAGGATCAGTGCCAATGGCTGTCGTGTCTATGAGGCCTTCACAGGGATGATGAGGCTGGCACTTCAGGGATGCGTCATGGATGGGTCCAGGTTCAGGTCCACCATCTGATCTGGATACGGCCGGTACGGCTGACTTCAGTAAACAGCGGTGACCGGTTGACACTTCAGGACTGCGTTTTCATTGTGTCCAGGCGCAGGTCCTTCATCGGATCTGGATACGGCCTGGATCAGGCGGACTGCGGTAAACCTCGGATAAACAGAGATACTAATATTAGCGTAGACGCCATCCTTCTTATGATGTAACAAGTACATCAGGATTTATGGGGAGTGTTCCTGGTTCCGGCTGACCTAAACTATGCAGCCTAACATTGAATTATAGAAGTCTATAATGTGTTATGCTAGGTCAAAGAGATGTATTTTTAGTCTAGATATGAACTGACAGAGTGTGTCTGCTTCACGGACAATGTTATGAAGATTGTTCCAAAGTTTTGGTGCTAAATAGGAAAAGGATCTACCGCCAGCAGTCGACTTTGATATTCTATTGTTGATATTATCAACTGGCCGGAATTTTGAGATTGCAATAGACGTGAGTGTTAAGAGATGTGTTAGATGTGTTAAGAGCTCGCTCAAGTACTGGGGAGCTAAACCATTAAGCACTTTGTAAGTAATCAGCAATATTTTAAAAGTTATACGATGTTTAATAGGGAGCCAGTGCAGTGTTGACAGAACCGGGCTAATATGGTCATACTTCCTGGTTCTGGTAAGAACTTGAGCTGCTGCGTTTTGGACCAGCTGTAGTTTGTTTATTAAGCGTGCAGGGCAACCACCCATAATAGCATTACAATAATCTAGCCTTGATGTCATGAACACATGAACTAATTGTTCTTTATTTTTCATTGAGAGCATATGACGTAATTTAGATATATTTTTAAGGTGAAAAACTGCGGTTTTACAGATACGTGACTTTCAAATGAAAGATTGGCATCAAAGCGCACACCCAGGTTCCTAACCGAAGACTTCACAGAGCAGCCATCAAGTGTTAGAGAGTATTCTAGGTTATTACGTGAGGAAGTTTTTGTCCAATAATTAGAATCATCAGCATAACAGTGAAAACTAATGCCATGCTTCCTAATGGTAGCACGTGCAGAGTGAAAAGCAACGGTCCTAGTACTGAGCCTCGTGGTACACCATACTGAACTGAATAAGACATCATACTGAATAAGACATCTCTTCATTTACTGCTACAAACTGATAACGGTCAGATAAGTATGATTTAAACCATGCTAATGCAATTCTTTCTAAAAAGGAACATAGTTGTGAAGATACTGCCTTTTCTAGTATCTTTGACAGAAAAGGTAGATTCGAGATCAGCCTGTAATTGACTAATTCTGTAGGATCAAGTTGCGTTTTTTTAACAAGCGGTTTAATCATAGCCAGCTTGAAAGTTTTTGGTACGTATCCTAAAGACAAAGATGAATTAATGATATTAAGAAGAGGATCTATGACTTCTGGAAGTATTTCTTTCAGTAGCTTAGTCAGTATAGGGTCTAACGTACATGTTGTCGATTTAGATGATTTAACGAATTTAGCAAATTCTTCCTCTTCTATAGCAATTAATGAATCAAATTTTCCCTCAGGGAGACTACAATGCACTGCCTGATGCGATACTGTAGTAGATGGTTGCATAGTTATAATTTTGTCCCTGATATTATCAATCTTATAAGTGAAGAAGTTCATAAAGTCATTACTGCTGTGCTGCTTGGAAACGTCTGTGCTAGAAGCTTTATTTTTCGTTAGTTTAGCCACTGTTTCAAATAAATACCTAGGGTTTTGTTTATTTTCTTCTAATAGGGTTGAAAAATAAGCAGATCTAGCAGCTTTTAAGGCCTCTCTGTATGCAATCGAGCTCTCTTTCCATGAAATGCGAAATACCTCTAGTTTTGTTTTGTTCCAGTTGCACTCCATTTTTCTGGCTACTCTCTTAAGGGCCAGAGTGTGCTCGTTGTACCACGGCGTTGGACTATTTTCTTTAATCTTCTTTAAGCGCAACGGAGCAACTGTGTCTAAAGTGCTGGAAAAGAGAGAGTTAAAAGTTTCTGTCGCAATATCGAGTTCTTCTAAGCTATCTGGGATGCTGAGATGATGAAACTGATCAGAAAGATTATTAATAAAGCAATCTTTAGTGGCAGAAGTGATAGGTCAAACATATTTGTAACACAAAGTCGGCTTTGCAGCCTGGGCTAAATGAAGCTTTTCAAGAGACTAGATAATGATCTGAGATGTCATCACTCTGCTGCAGAATTTCAACGACATCAATGTCAATATTGATGTATATTAAAATCACTAACAATTAGGACTTTATCTGCAGCCAGTACTAACTCTGATAGAAAGTCAGCAAATTCTTTGATAAAGTCTGTATGGTGCCCTGTATACAGTAGCCAGCACAAATCTCAAACGTGATTTATCATTTACACTAGATATTGTTACATGAAGCACCAACAATTCGAAAGAATTATATTTGAAACTAGACTTCTTAGTAATTCTGAAAATATTACTATAAATTACAGCAACACCTCCCTCCGCCTTTCAGACAAGGTTCATGTTTATAACCGTAATCTTGGGGGGTGGACTCATTTAAAGTAATGTAATCATTTGGTTTTAGCCAGGTTTCTGTCAAACACAGCACATCTAGGTTATAGTCTGTAATCATATCATTAACAATAAGTGCTTTTGAAGTAAGGTATTGAATATTCAAAACTATGGAAGCCCGTTTCCGCCACGGTTGAGTAAAAAAAAAAGATTCTTTAAGTCATAATAATGAGAAACTTTCTCATAATAATGACTTAACATCTCATAATAATGAGAAACTTTCTCATAATGACTTAACATCTCGTAATAATGAGAAACTTTCTCGTAATTATGACTTAACATCTCATAATAATGAGAAACTTTCTCATAATGACTTAACATTTTGTAATAATGAGAAACTTTCTCATAATTATGACTTAACATCTCATAATAATGAGAAACTTTACATGTCTTATGTAGGCCTATGACCTAATCTTACTGTGACAAGAGTGACCTGTCCCTGTTGTCACTTACACAACACACACACACACACACACACACACACACACACACACACACACACACACACACACACACACACACACACACACACACACACACACACACACACACACACACACACACACACACACACACACAGTACATACATTCATACACACATCATCTTGCCTCGTTCCTCCGTTCCTTGCTGGGGCGATGTGGGTGCACACACGCACCATTAGCAAGCTGGTTTTCACACACGCAAACATATCCCCCCCCCCCCCCCCAAAACAACACACACATCTGTTGTCTTTTGATTTTCGTTTAGTTTATTACATTAATACTTGTATGTGTTCAGTGTTTGTCAGTGTCTGTGTTGCCGGTCTTTCATGTTGTGTTATTTCTATTGGCAATTCTTACACTTGACGAAGTTTGTGTATATATAGATTCATATATTTTCTTTGTTCTTTTTGTGCAGTTTTGTTTGCCATCTTTCACTTGTTTGTTACTTTTGTATATAGTTTTGGTCAAATTTTTTCCCTCTGGGACTGTTTCACCTCTCGAGCACTGTCAATAAACAGCACTTTACACCTAATCATCATTTATTTATTTATTTTTTGCGAACCCACACCGAGCGGGCCTGAGAAGACCCGTTGTCTCACACTGACCCACAATCCATCATTCCGAGTGTGTGTTTCTTCGAGCAGGCAGGAGGTTTCGTTCTGGAAGCCTCTGCAGTGCAGCGTTGGCTGTTTGTGGACGTCTGGGTGTCAGTTTTTTAAATGTGTTAGAGAGTGTTATTGGTTTGTGCTGGATGTCAGAGTATTGATGATTCCTAGTATCCTCTGACCTAAATTGGGAGAATATATTGTAGTCAGAAATGCCTTTGTTAAAGTAATAGTTCACACAAATATGAAGTTTAAAAGAAATGACGGGAATATACCGTTGTGCTCTAAGAGGGGAGACCGCAGGACTAGCAGAGGGTCTATGAGGTTTGTGGAATATTTGAGATGATACAGTCATAATACTCTGGGGACACAGGTTTCTGAGATCAGGCCCAGGAGTCTCCTCTGATGGCCTGGGTTTACTGATGTCAGCATAATGAGGTCTGAGTCTCCTGGTGCGGATCTGTGTTATCCTCCGGCCAACAGGGGGAGCTGCTGCAGAGAGTGGAGGTGAGGGAGACATGGAACAGCCCGATGAAGAGGTTAGTCTCAACATCTCGGGAGATTCTGTAAGAAAAAATAAAATAAAATAAACGTGAAGAAACACATGAGGATCATTTATAATATTTATTATTGAGAGGAATAACGTTACTTGCCTGTTGAGGGAGACTGAAAGGACGAATCAGGAGAGCCTGTGTCTCTACAGACAGTTCTGTCTTTAGTGATGTCATCACTGCTGAAACTATGATTGTGGCTACCTTCATCATCATAGTCATCATCACTGTGGTGGATTCTCATTACCTGCGGTTGCCGGTCCTCAATAGCCAACAAATGTCTGTTGGAAGTCAACGCAGTGTCCATTGTACCACATTGTAACAGGAAGCAAAGTGTATGTGTGTGTGTGTTGGAGGAGTTTCAGTACTTCTTGTGCTCAATCCTCCAGCTTCTGAGCTCAGCAAAAACATCACTACGGTCCTCACTGCTCGACTCTTCATAGTCATATGTGTGTTCAGGAATGTAACTGCTGAGCCGTGGTGAGCTAAGCTGAGCAGATGGGGAAAAAAATGTTTTCATGGGGTCTTTAATACCTAATTATATTTCCGTTAATGCTTCATGTACAGTATATGGATCAGTATGAACAGATTCACCTTTGTTTTCTGTCTTCGTACTCGAACAACCTGTAGTGGATTCCCACAGAGAACACTGCCAGCACCTGTGGAAACGTCACCTTTCACGTATCACTTTCTAACGTACCAGAAACCAGTAAATATGTGATATTACACACATATTATAAATATTACTATTGTAATATTATTTATGTATTATGTAGCGGCTGGATAGACTGGGTAAACCCAGCCCGATCTGCCGGTGATTTAATTTCGCCCTGCAGCTTAGGCTGGAAACCTGTACATTTTTCTATCCTGCTTTCCGTTACAAATCTGTGGGGACCAATCACAAACTGGCTTATCCACGTGGCGAGCAATTGGCGGGTTTAACACGATGACGATAGAGAAGTGACGGCAAGCACACTCTATCTGATTTACCCGTGTCTCGCACAACCATCAATCCAATTCCTTTTAACCTCTCGACGATGCTCAATGGCTTCTTTAGTTTAGCAAACAAATCACTCGAGTGGGTGCAAATACCACTCACTTTCATGTTTTTTTTTGCACAACCTGCAAAAATCGCTCGATGCCATTTAGGGTTGCCATTTAGACGATATCATCGTCCATCGTGATGGCTGACCGACATCGCGATGGAGAGCCACCATCGTGATGCCATGGCCCCCAACCTGTCAGACCAGCCCATTCTCACGGCAGTTCGTGAAATGGTCACATAATTTAATCAATTGATTCGTGTACACCAGTGGTTAGGAACCTATGGTTAGGAACCTATGGCTCGCGAGCCACACCTGGCTCTTTGGCAAAAACCATGTGGCTCACAAGGTCTCTCACCCTTTACCAACAAACGATCGATAAAAAAATTAAGACACATCAACAGAGATCGGCTCTCTGCAGAAAAAGCAGCCAATTACAATTCCCTTGTTGTACAGCCTACCGAAGTTAATGAAACGTTTATGATAATAATAAACTTCAAGTTGTACTGGCAAAAGTACGTGTTCAGTGCTGTTCGCGAGTATCACAAGTCACCACAGGAATCAACTTAACCACTTACTTTTCCGTGGTAACCTACAGCTAATCTCCCCCTCGCATTCGTCACGGTGCCACTGATTGTAAAAAAGCGAAAGGCGAAGCTTGAATTTCCAGGTATGTCCCTCTTTGTCTAATGTATTTTCAAGATGGATGCGCAACATGGCTGCCACCATTCGAGCGACTCACTCTTATGTATTCTAAATTGCAGATTATACACTTACGAGAATACTTAATTAGTTGGTTGAAGTGATTACACATTAATGAGAATGTATAATTTTGAAAGAACAAAGTGTTTTTTGCTAAAAATCACCTTAAAATATTACAGTGTAGCTTTAAGCTGTGAATATTTCAATTTAAAATATTTCAAACACATTTTCATTATTAAAATTTTAGTAATCTATATTCACCTTCCAAAATATTCGGTCTGATTAATAATACAACCTATAATATTCGACAAGCAATTTTCTGTCTATTTTATTTCGCTTCCACTAATTCAGTGGTTCAAATTTGGCAGAAAATTCCACGTTTCATATCCGGGAACTGCAGGAAAATCAATAGAGAGAAAGTGAAAGTAACAGTGAAGACATTGACATAAACAGCTTTTGGGCCCTATCTTGCACCCAGCGCAATTGACTTTGTACACCGACGCATGTATCATTCCTATTTTGCACCCGCGCAAAGCGCGTTTTTCCCTCCACAGACGCACGTCGCTAAACTAGGGAATGAACTTGCGCTCCCTGGGCGGTTCAGCGCAAAAAAGGAGGCGTGTTCCGGCGCAAACGTTCCCTCATGCTATTTTGCAGGTTTAGAAAACAATTGCGCCACTAACCAGGAAAAAATTGTTTAAAGTCAGTGGCGCGTTGCGCATGTTATTCATATGCTATTTTAAGGGCGCATGCTTGGCAATAATCAATGTAGCGTGTGCACAACGTGCATACACTTTGATTCTCTCATCTACACAGAAGCAGCAGTTTTCATTTTTGCAAATCATACATAGATAGATAGATAGATAGATAGATAGATAGATAGATAGATAGACAATTTATTATAAAAGCATACATCTAGCTTACACATTTACCCAAATTATCATACGCCTTTTTAACCGAAGTTAATTTGGGTGGGTTTCTCCATCCCCAACGTCCCTGACGAGAGTGTTGCTCTCCTCGGCTGTGAACCGCTCCCCGCGCGCCTGGCAAATCCGCCGTTACAATAGGAATCCGCTTTAGAAAAAGCGCGTCTGCTCTTAAAGGGAATGTGAGATGACGCTCTGATTGGTTTATTTCACGTTACGCCCAAACCACACCTATGAATAATGAAGCTACTTCAGACCAACCCATTTTAGATTTGCGCCTGGCGCAAGAGTCATTTATCCCGCCGGGAAAATAGCAACAGCGCCAAGACCCGCCCACAAAGTTACTTGCGCTTTGCGCTTTGACACT